>NW_027069708.1:493303-611392 GCF_002906115.3 Quercus suber | reverse complement strand
TTAGTTTAAATTTTTATAAAAACAATGAAAATAGATAATGACAATTGCATAAAAATAAAATGTTATATAAACTAACAAAATAAAATGGTTATATACTACATTGATAATAGATAATGGTAATCATAATGAATTATCATGTAAGGATTTTAATATATGAAAACTTGTAGAAGAAAAATGTAAAATTTCACGTATTTGTGTGTTTTTTTTTTTTTTTGTCAATAACTAGATATATTTAAATTCTCTTTCGATAAATTTGCTTAACTTAAGTTTCTTAATGAACCATTTGAAAAGAAATCTGGAGCTTCCACTGATCAATAGTTAAATAGAATAATGATAATAAAAAAGAGAAAATATTTATTTACATTATCCATCAAATAAGATTTACATTATAAACTAAATAAACGCCTATAAAATTATACATTTTATGCAAATGTATATAATATTGTACACTTTTTATACAATATTTTACATATTTTTTAATCTACTATTAGATTGACAGTACATAAGCAATAAATAAATTTAGGGAAATGTTAAAGAATGAAAAATGATAAAACAAATAGTATATATATTAATATACATATTTGTAATATTGTAATATTTTTTATATATTACTAAAAAGAAGTATAAACTTACCTAAAAAATTATAAAAAATTTACAATTATATATATATAATTTATATGCAACAGTAATTTCAAAATGGTTTGGAACGTACACTCATACCGATTTTTTTTTTTGATGGGGTCATACCGAAATATTCTGTTTATAATCAAACGAATGATTCCGAAACAGTATACCTAATTTCCTAGGAATTAACATGATCACATGGGTTTTAAATCAAATTGCACTACATCTGTAATAAATATCACATGATTCAGATGTTCTCTTGACAAAGATAGTAGTGCTTGTATTCCATATTAAAAAAATAAAAATAAAAAATGGTAGTGCGTTCAGATTCTAGTCAGTAAAAACTCAAGATAAAAAAAGAAAAAAGAAAAAAGAAAAAAGTAACCTAGAGACACATAATTTAATATAATTTGGTGTAATTCACCATGTGACAGTGGCAGACGGAAGGGGACTGGCCCCTCCAAAATGTTTTTCGTAAAATTCTAAAATTTAAAATTATTTTCGTCTTAATTTTAAAAATTTTCGCAATACTAAAAAAGTTTAGTCGTCCTAAATATGAAAATTTTCGTTTAAAAAATTTTTGAATCTAGGGACTATATTTTATGCATTTTCGCTTATGATAATAACATGGAGTTTTGTATACGCCGGCACCATAAAGTGTCCGTAACAAAACCTTTTGCAATTTTTTGTTGCATTTATTTTATTTTACTTTATCAGTTTTTTGGTAATTGTTTAACCATTGTTTATCTTTTTGCCAATTTGAAAACGTTTCTTTTTTTTGGGAAACGTTAACCAGCACCGCGGTGCTGGTTAACATTTCCCAATAAACATATATATTTAAAAAGTTTAGGGCATATTTGTACGCGCAATAAAAACAAAACTTAAATCATAAACCGCACCACAAAACGTTTTGCCTAAAAAGTCATAAATCTCTCACATATACGACAAAACATTTTGCCTCACCCAGGACCAGGAGAATCTTTCCATCCTTCGTGCTTTTTGTCACTCTGCCTCACCGTTCTTTTTTACACAGGTCACTGCCGTGGGCCCCTCACTGTGCAGAGTGCAGTAGCTGGTCTCATAGCTGGCCGGCTCTAAATGATTTTATCTCTGTGATTTCAGATTAGACTTACCTTAACAATTGGCATTGCTTTTAACTCCTTCACTCTTTCCAGGTACTGTTTTGATTTGTTGCTTTACTTTTATTACTTTTTATTTATTTATTTTATTTATTCTTTATAATATATTATTTATTATTATAATAATCAATTTATTAGCCTATTTCACATTTGATTAAAGATATTAAATTATTTTGTCAATCTTGTCTTATGATTGTTTAATTTTAATTAAATATATTTTATTTATAGTAATATTGAGCTATGAAATAGTAAACTCGAGTACTGTGTAAATTTTTTTTTTTTCCATTTTATTTATAAAATGTACTCGAGCCTGGTATACTCGAGTAGTGTGTTGCATGGAACTCGAGTTTACCAAGCTCGAGTACCACATAATTTTTTTTAATCGCCCAAATTCCAGCTCAGCAGCGCCACGGTGGCAAAATTGAGAGGAACTCGAGTTTTTGAAACTCGAGTTCTTAAAAAAGTGATAGTTTCCTATTTATTTCCGAAACAGTATTTTTTTCCTAAAAATTTCAAAAAAAAGTGGTATTCGGCCACTTTGGCCGAGTGATGGAGTTAAAAGCAATGGCCAATGTGTACAAGGTACAGTCTAATCTGAAATCACCAGAGATAAAATCATTTAGAGCCGGCCAGCTATGAGGACCAGCTACTGCACTCTGCACAGTGAGGGGCCCACGGCAGTGACCTGTGTAAAAAAGAACGGTGAGGCAGAGTGACAAAAACGCACGGAAGGATGGAAAGATTCTCCTGGTCCTGGGTGAGGCAAAATGTCTTGTCGTATATGTGAGAGATTTATGACTTTTTAGGCAAAACGTTTTGTGGTGCGGTTTATGACTTTTAAGTTTTGTTTTTATTGCAGCGTACAAATATGCCCTAAACTTTTTAAATATATATGTTTATTGGGAAATGTTAACCAGCACCGCACGGTGCTGGTTAACGTTTCCCAAAAAAAAGAAACGTTTTCCAAATTGGCAAAAAAGATAAACAATGGTTAGACAATTACCAAAAAACTGATAAAGTAAAATAAAATAAATGCAACAAAAAAATTGCAAAAGGTTGTTGTTACGGGACACTTTATGGTGCCCGTTAACAAAACTCATGTTTATTATCATAAGCGAAAATGCTTGGATAAAATATTATTTTTGTCCCTAAACTATCACAAAAGTTCGTTTTTCGTCTCTAAACTTTCAAAAGTTCTATTTTCGTCCCTAAACTTTGCCAAACGTATTGATTTTCGTCCCTCCCACATCAGCACTCTGTCAAGCCACATCAGCACTCCGTCAGAACTTTTGAAAGTTTAGGGACGAAAATAGAACTTTTGAAAGTTTAAGGACGAAAATAGAACTTTTGTGATAGTTTAGGACGAAAATAGAACTTTTGAAAGTTTAGGGACGAAAAACGAACTTTTGTGATAATTTAGGGACGAAAATGATATTTTACCCTAAAGTTATTAAAAATTTTACGAATTATTTAAGATATTCAAAATTTTCTTTTTAATTTTCAAAATTTTTGGAGGGGCCAGGCCCCTTCCGTCTGCCACTGTCACATGGTGAATTACACCAAATTATATTTAAATTATGTGTCTCTAGTGTTACTTTTTTTCTGTTTTCTTTTTTCTTTTTTTATCTTGAGTTTTTACTGACTAGAATCTGAACGCACTACCATTTTTTATTTTTATTTTTTTAATATGGAATACAAGCACTACTATCTTTGTCAAGAGAACATCTGAATCATGTGATATTTATTACAGATGTTAGTGCAATTTGATTTAAAACCCATGTGATCATGTTAATTCCTAGGAAACTTAGGTATACTGTTTCGGAATCATTCGGTTTGATTATATAACAGAATATTTCGGTATGATCCCATCAAAAAAAAAAATCGGTATGAGTGTACGTTCCAAACCATTTTGAAATTACTGTTGCATATAAATTATATATATATAATTGTAAATTTTTTATAATTTTTTAGGTAAGTTTTATACTTCTTTTTAGTAATATATAAAAAATATTACAATATTACAAATATGTATATATTAATATATAATGTTTAAAACAATACTTTTAAAAACTTATACACAGAAGTACAAATACTTTAGCAGTGCTAATGTGCTATTTAAAGCTTTAAACGGAAAATAAATAAATAAATAATAAAGAAAAAATAAAGACCCACTTTAATCCAGGGTTTGAAATCTGAACCAAACGTGTTGTCTAACCCGGTTAATTAAGAACCGCCCATTAGAATGGTTCTTTTAACTCAACAGCTGCCTACTCTTCACAAAAAGCCCAATCGAACTACCTGGGTTTGAAAACTATGACCGGATCTCATGGTTCAAGCCAAAGCTTTAAAAAATAAAAATAGATGACTTTGTGTTGGGAAATTTAGACCCTAGTTAATAGAATTAACAAGTTTTAAACTTGAGTTGTTAATTAAATTTATTATGAATAAAACTTGTTAAAACAAACAAACATCAATATCATGTCAAAATCATGCAGCAAAAAAATAAATAAGACAAGATATGATGACTCAAAAAAACAATGAAACAAACTAGTTTCACAGTAAAAAAAAAAAAAAAAAAAAAAAAAAAAAAAAAAAAAACCTAAGGGGAAACCTTCCCGAAAAGCAATCCACTATAGTAAAGAGAAGTTTCAGATTTAGTACAAAATATTTGTCCCTAAACTCTACAATCCCTGTAGATGAACTCACAGCAAAATTTCTACCGTTTCAAACCTCTGAACTCTTCAATATACTATTTTTGATGCATGGATCCCAGTACGTGACTAACCAAAGATACACGGCTCTCAGTACGTGACTAACACACCAACTTAAAGAAGATGTTGGCTGCAAAGTTCTTCACTTCAGCAACAATGAAGATCAAGAAGTACTTGGTTACAAAACCCTAAGGCGCAAATACGCAATAACTTCTTTTAGAGAGAATAAGGCATCAATCACATTTTGCATATGTTCTCCGTGTATTCTCTTATATGACGGCCTCTAAAATAAGCCTTATATAGATCTAGAGTTGTGAGAAAAGAAACCCTACACATACATGTTAGCATGGGCCGAAAATCAGATCTAAAAATCTGAATTCCCATAACGTCGATCGATTGAGAAGTGTCGAGGAGGTGTTGAGCTTTAAACTTCGACAGATACAGCTATCGAGAAGCTAACAAGGAGCTGTCAAGGAGACAAGAGCTTTCTCGATCGATCCACCAGCTGTCGAGAAGCTATCAAGATTGCGATAAGAATAAGTTGAAAATCTCGATAAATAGCATAGCTGTCGAAAGGTGTCGAGCAACTATTGAGCTTTAATGACAGGCACTTTTCAGACTTGAATCTTGGACATACTCGCATGACTTCAACACTTGATTTTGAAACACAGTTTCTTGAAATATTAAACACATCCTAAATCTACCCAATTACAAGTAAAGTGCGTTTTGTCAAATGATTAGCAAACTACATAAATATTGACATATGTTTCTAACACGATCCACATATGTCCTAACATTTGTCAATTCATCTCCGATAAAACTGAGTTATTTTGCCACTTTGTGCCCTTTTTTTGTCTTTTTATTTCTCCTTCTCAATCCCAAATTTGAAATTGCAATCCCAAAACACACTAAATTAGTAAATCCACATAATTGACAGTATGAGCCTACAAAGTACAAACGTTAAACCAGCAATGCACAGAGATTGACAGTGGCCGTTATAGCGCCCATCATAATTGACATCAAACTTTCATTTTTTTATTTTTTATTTTTGTCTTTCTTAGTTCGCACTGAGTCTCTCATGCTCTAAGATTCAATCCCATCTCGTTTGGAAAGTATTTTATTGACAGAAAGGAATAAAGTTGTTCACGGGTGGTGATCCTGACTTGAGTGCTAGGATCAGGACAAACAGCTACAAGGTCATTCCCATAATTGCTGAAAAGAAAATATGGACCTACTAAATGACTAATAAAATAGCATCTGCATCAGTCACTTTAAATTTTTGTATTGACAGTAAATAGTTATATTTATTTTTTACTTACTTATTTTTTTAAATGTATTTTCAAACAAATTCCTTATATTTTCTCTATTCTATTTAAATATTTTTTTTTATTTTTTTTTAATATTTAAATTTATTAGAGATTTTTTTTTAATGAAAAGTGTTATATTTATAACATTTTTAAAATAATTTCACAACAAATCTTATGTGATACTAGTTTTAATTTAAACCCATTACTAAAATTATTTTTTTTTCTCAACAATAATAACCAATAACAATCTACTACTTAAGATTAATTGTGAAAATAAAATTGTAATATTTCTCTTTTTTTTTTCTTCTCTATTCATTTTTTCCATCCATACGTTTTTTTTTTCTTTTTTTCTTTTTTTCTCCTCCACACACATATCCCCATTTCTACCTCTTCATTTACCTGTATCTCTACTTCTCTTTATCTTCAGGTATCTCTCTCTTTCACTTGAACTAAAAAAACACTAAAACATGTCATTCATCTTCTCATCACATAGAGGGAAAATCACCACTGTGCTCCACCAAGGGAGAGAAAAATAGTCTTTGTCCTTTGTCCTCTATCTCCAGATATTGTGGGTCAGACTTTTAAAAAAAAAATGTTCTGATTTTATTAGTTTTACGAGAAAGATTATGTTCTTTGATTAGATTGCATTTTGTATTTTGTTCATATTGTGTTTGGTGTCTTTGTAGTCGTTGAGGTTGAGATAAATGTTGAAATTTTAATTAATTGTGCTAAATTTTTTTCGGATTTATCCAAGTGAGAATTATTTTAAGTGAGAAAAATGGTTTGGAGTTGCTACAATGCTCTCTTCTTCAAGAGAGCTATTGTAGCAATTCTAAAAAAAATTTGGAAAAGTTTACCTATTAGAGAGGCGATTGGAGCTGATATTTTGGGTTTTCTTTCCAAAAAAATGACTTTGGCCAGTCTATTGGAGATGCTCTAACAATGAAGAAAAAAGTCATCATCAAACAAAGACAAAATTGGAAAAACTTGCCAAAATTAAGCCTAATGTCAACTTTGCAGAAAATTGGAAAAACCTGCCCAAATTAAGCCTAAGAGCGTTCGCATTAGTCCATTTAAAATTTTTTGTCTATTTTAACATAAAAACCTACTTTTTTCTATTTTACACCACCATTTTAGTATAAAAAAACTTACATCAGTCAATCTATTTTACAATCTATTCTATTTAAATAATAATATTTCTTTAATTTTTTATTATTATTTTTTCTTTTTTCTTTTATCCTTATATTTCTATCTTTTTATTTTTATTTTATCCTCTCATCTCTCAAATCAAATGATTTGTGTGGGTTTGTTTGTGTATATTAGAGGAAGAAGAAGATGATGAGGGAGAGCAGAAGTCTGAGTTGGTTTTGCAAATAGAGAAGAGAGAGAAAAAAGGATCGAAATTATGAAATTAATAAAATATTAAGATGCAAAGCTATAGTAACTGTGTATATTTACATGGTTACTATAGCAAAAATAAAAATCTATAGTGATTTAGAAGGACTGATGTGGGGTGTTTTTGAAGAAAAATGTGTAAAATTAACAATTTTTTTGTATTTTGCAAGGACTAGTGTGATTGTTCTAATGTCATTGCCAATTTGGGAAGAGTAAGTCTTGGTACAACAAAATATTGCAACATTTTCTTGACACCTTTTTTTATTTTTTTTTCTTGACACCCTTATTTTCAATTATGGGTTCTAATATAACTTCTTCTTCTTTTCAACCTCTGATAGGCAATGACAAAACTTAGGTACAGTAGTTAGGTGTCGTTCCTTTGATTTCTCTTTTAAAATTCAGTCATGTGATTTTTTTTCTCATGGAATAAAAATGTATTTTTAGTTAAGTACAGCCACATGGTTCAATAGACAAATACTTTTTTTTAAGAGAGGTTCGATAAATACAAATAAAAATCATTTATACCACTTTTTGTATATTAATTTATGTTCCACCAATCACAACTTGCTATGTACATGATTTCACTCCATTTTAAACTTTAATTATTTTATGAGGAAAATAAAATCAATACATGACAAGTTATGATTGGTGGAATATAGAGTAGTACACAAAAAGTAATACAGAGGACTTGTACTCATGATACAGAGGATTTGTACTCAATTTTAAAAGGGGAACTTAAAGAACAACACCTAAGTATTATACCTAAGTTTTGTCTGATAAACAAATACTTTTTTTCTTTTTTCTTTTTTGTTGAGAGAGGTTCGATAGACAAATACAAATACAAATCATTTATACCAATTTATGTTCCACCAATCACAACTTGCTATGTGCATGTTTTCACTCCATTTTAAACTTTAATTATTTTATGAGGAAAATAAAATTAATACATGATAAGTTATGAATTGTGGAATATAGAGTGATACACAAAAAGTGATACAGAGGATTTGCACTCATGATAGACTAATAACTCATTTTGTTCATTGTTGTGACTTGTGAGATTTTATTATGGCCATAAGAAAAAGTTATTTTTTGATTCACATAGTTACTTTTTCATTCACTTAGCTACTTTTTTAAATAAACTTTCCAATAAACTATCTATTCTTTCTCTATCGCATTCAAATATTATTTCTTAAAAAATTTTGTTCTCATTCTTTCAAATACACTTTTATTCTTTCTACACTTACTCATCCTTTTAAGACCCAAAAAATTAAAAAAAATAAAAAATAAAAAAATAAAAACCTTTCTATAGCTAATGAATGCTGGCTCTTCAGACAAAGAGTCACCGTTCATGAGCAAAGAAAAAAAAATCTATATTTTTAGAGATACTGTTTCACATATATTTTAAGAGTTTACTCGCTAAAATAGAGTGGATTTTGGGTTGTCCTAGATTATTAGAAATGCTAATCATCCTTCAATGAAGTGCATGATTTACATCTCTCTCTCAATAATGAATGAAAAGACCTCACCTAACCATCTAATTACTTTTTTATTTATTTGCTTTTTATCTTATGAACAAAAGGCAAACGCAATGGGGACCAGAGCATCTTTAATTCATGTAAGTTAAACATGTCTTCAATAAGAGAACAATGCTATAAAATTTTGCCATGTTTATATTTTTCAAATAAGTTATAAAGTAGAAACAAACAATTTTTTAGAACAATGTAGAATTTTTCACTGAATTTTATATTTTAACTAATAATTATGTAAGAACATTTGGATTAGTTTCAAATGAAGTGGTTTCAAATAGGGTCTCCATAAAATGAGCTTGAAGTATTTTTAGATGGCCTTAAAGTTAGAAGTATTACACGATTTAATTAAAAAATTATACAAACATAAATCAAAACTATAATAATTAGTAAGCTACTTAAAGCTTCAATAGTGTTTTATCTAAATGAATTAACTATTTTAATAATTAATGATGAATCAAATGGCATAAATCCTTTCATTTTACAACATGTAATACATACATTTATTGAGTCATTTGGTGCAAATATTAGGTGTAGTGTGTAAACTTTACTCTATTAAAATATAAAATTTCTTGTAATTTAGGTAATAGAGTTTTACCTAAAGCAAGCTATCTAATAATGGACAAGATTTCTCTCTAAATTAGTCAAACTCCTATATCTTTTTATTATATGTGAATTTTGAAAATCTAACTCTTGTATTGCATACTCTTTATGTTCTTAATATATATATATATATATATATCAAATTTCGTTCAAATGAATGTTATTTACTATTCGATTAATAAACTTATTTTTTATGCATAATTTTATATCACAAAAATTTTAATTTTAAATATTTGATTGATGACATAGCTTTTGATCTTTTATCTTCTTAAAATTTTACAAGTATATATGGAGAATACAATAAAAACATGCAATTCAAAAATTAGATTTTCAAAATTCAAATCCAAAAAAAAGATATAGAATAAGTTTAAAAAATTTCTCTCCAAAAAAAAAAAAAACTTTTCCATACATGTTTCCTATGCACAACAATAATTCCAATCAGCATATTGTTCACAATGCCAATCAATGCATTTGTTCTTTGGCAATGCGGCATGGTATTTATGGTAGGTGGCGCGCACATATTTGGTGGCATATGTAATGTTTCAGAGAACTAGCATCCCTGGTGATATAAAAGTTGCTATTTTGCAGCTTAAAAAACTATTTTATCTAGACACAAAAGATACACAAGCTAAAATCCACCCAACAAAAATACTATTGAACCCAAGTCCAACCAATTCAAGTCAAGCAAAGGTCTAAGACAAGGAGACCCGTTATCCTTCCATTTATTTATAATTGACCAGGAAGTCCTCTTGAGTAGGGGTGTCAATGTTCGACCTAACTCGCAAACATGATACGAACTCGACACCGGTTTTTGCAGGTTAGGGTTGGGCTTTAATGGGTTTAGATCATAAACGGGTCAACTCGAAAGCGACACGATAAGAAATATGTCATAAACGGGTCAACCCACATAACCCGCAATAAACACATTTGACACGCCAATTTATTTGTGTCAACCCGAAATAACCCATTTAAAACACAACTCATTTAACTCGTATAACAAATAAATATTTATTTTATTTTAGATTTGTCAAATACCTTTTATATCCAACTTATATTTTAAATTTAAAAAGAAAAGTGAGTAATTACAAAAACTTACAAGGGATATAATTGGAAATTGAAACTTTACAAACCCTGAGGATATTATATTTTTATTGAACTATATTATTTTGAATTTGGGTTGAAGTGTATGTACTTCTTTTGGGTTATAAAGAACTTATTTCTGGATAGATATTATATTTTTGTTGAACTATATTATTTTGAATGTGGGTTGAAGACTTGAAGTGTATACATTACTTTTGGGATGTAAAAAAAATATATATATATATATATATATTTCTTAATGGATGTTATATTTAATATTATGCAAGTTAAAATGGGTTGTGTTACATTCGTGTCAACCTAATACAACCCGTTTATTAAGCGTGTCAAGTGGGTTGGGTCAGGTCAGGTCAACCTACCTTACTAACAGGTCGGATTAGGGTTGAAGGATCATGACACGATTATTAAATGGGTTGGGTTTCGGTTAAGCCATTTAGTCAAATATCCCTACCTCGACACGACACGAACCTGACACGCTAACCCAAATTGACACCCCTGCTCTCGAGACTGATTGAGAAAGAGTTTGCCAACAGAAACATAGATGGTGTCAGAGCTAGTATTGGAGCACCACCCATCATGCATGTGATGTATGCAGACAATATTGTTCTCTTCTCTAAAGCCACCAGGAAAAATGCCTCTGCCATCATGAACTACATTGATAAATATTGCATGTGGTCAAGTCAAAAGCTCAATGCTTCAACGTTTGGAGTTTTTTTCTCAAAACTCACTAACCAGCAAAACTGTAGAGCTGTTAAGCATATCCTCCAGATGAAGAACTTAGAGAAAGATGCCATCTACATGGGATCCCCACTCTTCCTCTCTAAAGCTCGTTCTAAGGATTTCAAATATCTTATAGATAAGGTTTGTTAAGGACATATTTTATGTAGTTGGCTAATCCTTTGACAAAACGCACTTTACTTGTATTTGGGTAGATCTAAGTTGTGTTTAATACTTGAAGAAACATGTTGTTCAAGTCTAGTATTAAAGCCATGAAGATTGGACCAAGAAACAAGTGAAGAAAAGGTGTTCAATAAAGCTGGACAGATAGCTCGACACCTGCGGATAGATAGCTCGATAGCTGCTGGACACCTCTTCGACACCTGGCTATCTGTCGAGCTCTTCAGCTAATGCTTATCGCAATCTCGATAGCTTCTCGATAGCTGGTCGATCGATCGAGAAAGTTATGTCTCCTCGACACCTTCTCGACACCTCCTCGATAACTGCTATCTGTTGAGATTCATTAAACCTCGACACCTCCTCGACACCTCTCGATCGATCGAGGTTACGAAAAATCAGAATTTTCAGATTGATTTTTGGGCCAGGCTTTTGTATTTGTGTAGGGTTTCTTTTCTCACAACCCTAGACCTATATAAGGCTTATTTTAGGGGCCGTCACATAAAAGAATACAAGGAGAACATATGCAAAAGGTGATCGATGCCTTATTCTCTCTAAAAGAAGTTACTGCGTCTTTGCGCCTTTGGGTTTTGTAACCAAGTGCTTCTTGATCTTCATTGTTGATGAAGTGAAGCCAACATTCTTCTTCCTTAAGTTGGTGAGTGAGTCACGTACTGGGATCTGTGCAAGAAAAAGGGTGGCGTTCATATATTAAAGAGTTCAGAGGTTCTGAAGCGGTAGAAGGTTTCTGCTGTGAGTTCATCTACGTGGATTGTAGAGTCTAAGGACAAAAGTTTTGTACTAGATCTGAAATTTCTCTTTACTATAGTGGATTGCTTTTCGGGAAGGTTTCCCCCCAGGTTTTTTACTGTGAAACTGGTTGGTTTCATTGGTTTTCCTAGGTCATCATATCTTGTCTTATTTACTTTTCCGCTGCATTCATTATTGACATGACATTAATGTTTGTTTGTTTTAACAAGGTTTGTTCATAATAAATCTAATTAACAACTTGGGTTTAAAACTTGTTAATTCTATCAACCGGGGTCTATATTTCCCAACAAGGTTGAATCCAAGCTCATAGGTTGGAGAAGAAAAAGCCTCTCATGGGCAGGTAGAAGTACCTTGATCATCTTGGAGATCTTCTTAAGGCCCTCATGTTCCTTTCGAACTTGAACGATTTCAATTCTTCCCCCTCACCATTGGATCAAAGGTTTGCCAAACGAAAAAGTTCTTCCAAGGTGTGGAAGGAAAAAGGCTCAAAGTGATTTAGTCACTTTTTCTCTCTCTCTCTCTCTCTCTCTCTCTCCCTCTTTTTTGTTTATGCATTACTTGTGTGTTTTGGTTTCTTGTTTTTGAGTCAATCTAGTTTTATGCTATGTTTTGTTTGTTTGTTTTTAGTTTTGCTTTATTTTTTTTTTTCATAAAAAAAAATTGAAAAATCAGAAAAAATACAAAAATAGTGTGTGTTTTGTGTACTTTGGTACTTGTGTACCCTGGATGGCCATTGAAACAAAGTTTTCTAAACTTTGTATCTTTTTTAGTTTAGATAAGCATCTTAATGCACAACTAAGCAAGTGAGCTTTGTGCCTCGTGTTTGTGATAAGTACAATTAAGTAATCTCTTATACTAAACACTCATATCACTCTTTTTGACGGGAATGAATAAAAAATCCTAAGAGAAAGACATAAATAACCATCTCACCACTAAAATCCGACAATCATGAATAACATCTATATGCTTCGACAAAGCAAAATTGATGTTTAAGCTAACATAATTGGGTATTTCTTTTCTTTCTCCTGTATGCCCATGCATAATATGCTCAAAAAGAAAAATATGCAAAGAAAATCAAAAGCAAAAAGAATCAAAATGCTTTTAAATATGGTTGCAAGCGTGTTTCTAGGAGATGTAGGAGTTATAGGATATACCTTGAAGGTGATAGTCCCCATCAAGCAGTTATGGTTGTGTGTGAGTGAAATTGATTTTCTCATATCTCAAATCATCATAATATGAGACACTTATGTACTCTTGCTATGTTTTCACACACAATACGCAAATTTTTTGCTACTTTTGATACATGTGTAGGTACAATGTGATTTGGTCATCACAAGGGATACATGTCTTAATGTATGCTTACTAAACTGTCTTAACTTGTTTTTTAAATATAAAATTGGTTAGACTTGTTTATTTTGTGTGTGTGTTTTGGATCATGAATGCTTTGCATTTTCTTATTGAGAGATATTTTTTTTTAGAGTTTAAAATGTTGTTTGGATCTTTAGTTGAATAGTTTGGTTGATTACATTCATTTCTGTGTTTTTCCTCTCTTTGAAAATCTGTTTTTATCAAGCTTGACAGCTTCTCAACAGATTGCTATCTATCGAGCCCCTTGAACTTCTTTTGTCGACAGATCTTAATGCATTTTCGATCCGTCAAAGCTTTCTGGAATTTGTCTCGATATCTTCTCAACAGATTCTCGATCCATTGAGAAAGGTTTTGCCTGGCTGATAGCTTCTCGACAGCTTTTCGATCCATCGAGGAATTTTTGCAGTCGACAGATTCTCGATAGCACCTCGACAGATTTATCTGTCAAGAATTAGTGCTCGACAGATCTTGACAGATCCTCGATCCATCAAGACGTGTTTTCTTTAAATAGCTTCAGCACGATTTCAGATTTCATTTTTCTCTAACTCTCTTGACAGAAACTTGTCTTTTCACCTCCCAAACACTTTCTTCTCTCTCTAAACCTCAAACCCACTTGATTTTCGGCCAATTCAAGTCTCAAATCACTTGGTAGGATCTCTCTATCCCTCATTCTTCATGCATTTAGACCTAGGCTTTGGGTTTCTTAAAATTTTTGGGGTATTTGTGAAATTTTTGGGTTGGGTTTTGCTTGTATGATGTTATATGCTCATGCATTGCACTACATTTGCATTTTCACAATGTTTCATGCATTATAGATGTGTGTTTGTAAGTTGAACCTTATATGGTGTTAGGATTGGATTGGTTTGAACCCATTGTAAGGTTGAATGTAATCAACCATTGTATTGACTTTATTCCGTGCCAAATTTGCTTGTAATTTAGCAATTAATAACCTTGTATTTAGGTGGGAATCATGTAAGGGTAGTGAGTGAGAGAGTGTGAAGAAATGCTCAAGATTGTACAAGGATGCAGAGATTCGCGGCTGGGACTCACGGGTGACTCGCGACTGGCAAGCTGCCAAATTCAACACATGAGTGAAGCATGCGAGAAGATGAACAGTCGCACCAACTGGAGCACTACAGGACAAAAAGTCCAGCCTAGCCGTTCTGTTATCTCGCAGCTTGAACTCGCGACTCAGTCAAGTCGCAAGGCCAAGCCGCCAGACCACCCTGTTTGGGAAAAACTGACTCTTCGCATTCCTTTCTCAAAGTATAAATACCCCTTCTACCCACGAAATGTAGAGAGTTTCGAAAGAGAATTTTGAGAAAAAAACCCTAGAGAAAAACAAGATTGATTCATCTACAATCTTTACATAGAGATTCTTCAAATTCCTCTACTCTCATCCTCTCCATTGTTACATCCTTGAAAAGTTCTTACCCAAATCCTTTTCTCACCATATCCATATCTATAAGAAGGCTATTTGGTGTTTTAGGAAGTAGTTAAGAAGGGACCAATAATTATTGGTTTATGCTATGGGTTATAGCAGAATCTAGTAAGCTAGAAAAGACAAAGGTTCGGCGTAACCTCATTGGAGCAAGAAGCTTGGAGGGCTTAAGTACCTAGGTAGATTAGGCTTGGAGGGTCTATTGTTGTTCATGTATCCCAACTTCATCTTCTAGTAGATTATTGACCGCTTGGAGGGTGACAGAGAGGTTTTACGCCGAGGGCTTCGGTTTCTACTTCGATAATACATCGTTGTGTTGTCCTTGTGTTTGTATCTCTCTTCCCTTAATCTTTGCCATTTAATTTCTGTTGTGGATGTGATTTATTTGGTTTAGATTGTTTATCAATTCTGGTATAAGCTTATAATCATTTTTTGCACATACATTATTTGATATAAAGCTTGAATTGGTAATTTGTATCTTGAGGGTCTAAACGTTCATAGTGTTTTCAACGCTATTTGAACTTTCACCCATGATGCAACTTTCTTTACACGTCACATGCTCATGCATTGTTCATGCATACATACCTTTTCATTTCCGTATTTTGGTACTATTTGTGATGGTACTTTTCTATTTCTCTCCCTTTTTCTCTCTCTCATAGTCTGCAAATGGCACCCAAGTGCAAAACCACTCCGTCTTGGAACCCTCTTTGTTCTGGGGCATCTTCTTCTAATCCTACTCCTCTTCACATTCGATTCCATGATGAGAAGGCCCAAAAGTACTTCTCAGAGAACTTCTCCAAACATGGTGTTCATTCAGAGCGCTGCATGATTCTATCAAATTTTTCCGATACTACTCTACCCACTGTCATTCATAGTCGAGGATGGGAATCTCTATATGAGATACCCATAAGTTGTCCCACCATGATCATTTAGGAGTTCTACTCCAACATGCATGGTTTCGATACCTCTATACCTCAGTTTGTTACGCGCATTCAAGGTACATGTATCATAGTCACTTCGGACATTGTTTTTGAGATACTACACATTCCGAGGGTATCGCATCCTAATTACCCTTCATGTCCATGTCTAAGGATTGTGTCCAAAGACGAACTTCTGTCTCTCTTTTGTGAGGCACCTTTTTTATGAGGTGATCGTCAAAACACCCCATGCTCAGGCTTTACAAAAGGTCCGAGGTTCCTTAACATAGTGATGACATTTGTTCTCTGTCCCTTGTCTCAGTATAACTCCAATACTGAGCCTCGTGCTCGCTTTCTACTTTCCCTCATTGAGGACCTTACTATAGACTTTTCCTCTCATTTTATTCTCTCTTTTATAAATGTCTATAAAGATACAGCGACCCATGTTAAGCTAATCTTTTCTTCTGCAATCACGAGGATCATCCGACATTTTTCTGCTCGTTATCCTGAGCCTTCTCACTTCACTGTCATAGGTTCCATCAGCGCGACATCTATTCGATGGAGCAAGGCCCAGCTTTGACCGAAACGGCCACGGACTAAAACAGCGACTCCTCCAGCCCATTTCGCTCCATCCACCTCCGCTCCTTCTTCTTCATCTGCAGGTGGTGTGACACTAGAGGCCATCATGGTGTAGCTTGGACGCATGGATGCTTACCTTAATACACTCACTACTGAGTTGTATCAGGTGAACACCTGTGTTAGTCGTATCACACTACGACAAGCTCGTATGGGTGGCTTCACCGCGTCTCCATCTCCCCCTCCATCTCCACAAGCTTTAAAGGATGAGGACAATGACGAAGGTTTCGGTGATGAGGAGATGACCGCTTCTCCGTGACTTGCCCTTTGTCATTCATGACAAAAAAGGGAAGTAGTTTTGGGTTGAGAGTAGTCATGTACTTAAGGGGAGAGTTAGCGTAGGACTTTTTGATAGGGGAAGTGTTTATTTTTTTAAGGGATGTAGTGAGGATTTATGTATCTTTTCTTTTTTTTTTCTTTTTAGATACATTATCTTTTGTATATCGGTCTTATGACCATTTAGTGATAGCAAACATTGTACTTCTTTATCTTATATATATGATGATGTTGTTATTGTTTCACCTATCTCTTCGTGTGTTGTTTCTTTTCTCTCTTTATATACATGTTTCTTATGTATGCAATCTTTTATTTATGTTTCACACAAAGATACTTTGATGAGTTTTTGTTTAAAGTGTTTCAGAAAGACAAGTTGTCAAAATCTATCATGCCATGAACTCTCTTCTTGCAAAGTTTTTTAAGAGTTTGTGTTAGGATTAGATTTTATTGTATTTAACAACTGATTATGAGTTGAGTGATTTATGACTTCTCTCATACTTTATTTGTTTGTTGTGATTTTGTCAAGGATTGCTAAAGGGGGAGATTGTTAGGACATATGTGGAACTTGTTAGAACATATGTCATGTAGGATTGGCTAATCCATTGACAAAACACATTTTACTTGTAATTGGGTAGATCTAGGATGTGTTTAATACTTCAAGTAACAAGAGTTCAAGTCTAGTATTGAAGCCATACAAATTTGTCCAAGAAATAAGTGAAGAAGTGCTGTTCATTAAAGCTCGACAGATAGCTCGACAAATGTATCTATCGAGGTTTAATGTTTAATTCTCGACAGCTCTCGACAGAAGCTGTATCTATCGAGAATTACAAAATTCAGATTTCTATTTCTGTTTTTCACGCATATCTAAGTTATTTGTGTAGGATTTCTTTCTCACAACCTTAGACATATATAAAGATTATTTTAAGGGCTGTCAAAGATGATGCAACTTGATGCAAAGTGATTATTCACTCAAATTGTGACCAGAGATAATTTGCCCTAGTTCATCTTCTTTGTAGAAGCTGCTGCGTCTTTGCGCCAAGGGTTTTGTAACCAAGGAGCTTTTTGATCTTCTTCATGTGGATGAACTGAAGAACTTTGTAGCCAATATTTTTCTCAAGTTGGTGTGTTAGTCACGTACTGAGATCCGTACATCAATTGGCTATTCATGTACTTGGAGCCATGCATTGAAAAGAGATATTTTCACTACATTGCAAGTCCAATTGTGTATTGGGATAAGGGTTCAACTGTAGGTTAGTATTAGCAATTGGGATTCCTTTTACTTGTAACCACTTGTTTTGATAATAGTGGATTCTTGGGAGCGGTGACTTTAAATTCACTCGGTAGGGTTTTGCCTCGATAGTTTTCTCCATTCATAAACAAAACACCCATGTCAAATTTAATTTCTGCTGCATTTAGTTATTTGGTGATTTGTTTGTGCTACCACGCTTATTGCATGTAATTGAATCTAATTAATTTCACTTGGCTAATTAATTAATTAAGTTACCAAAGGGATCAATACATTCTTGGCTTATCAGCTGCCTTACTCTGGGCTGTCCAACTTGCCTTTGATGAAGGTTGGACCCATGTCATTTTCAAAGGAGACTTAAAAGAGTGCATTGACTCGCTTTCTGTGGTTAACTTTCAGCCTAGCTAGGCTATCGCCAACATTGTTAGTAATTTCCTCAATTATAGTGCGTCTTTCCTTTCATGCTCTTTTGTTTAGGTTTGGAAAGCTGGCAATCTTGTTGCCCACGTAGCTGCAAAGATTGCTCTAAACTCCAACACATCTTTATGTTTTAATAAGGATAGTCTGCCACCAGTTTTAGCTGATGCTTGTAAGGCAGACTTCCCCCCTTGTATTTCACTTGTTTAGTTTAATGACATTGAAGTTTATCAACAACAAAAAAAATATATATATTTTATGTATTATACCATCCCACTTTATAATACACTCTACATCCTAATTTTTAAATTTTTATACAACACAATAAAATAATATAAGTCAACACAATAAAATAATATAAGTACAAATAATATATTATAAATCTCTCTCTCTCTCTCTCTCTCTCTCTCTCTCTCTCTCTCTCTCTCTCTCTCTCTCTCTCTCTCTCTCTCTCTCTCTCTCTCTCTCTCTCTCTCTCTCTCTCCCCTACCACTATCTAGTACCACCACCATCGGTTCAAATGCAAGCCCCAACCACTAGCCACCAAAACTATAGCTAAGCACCTCCAAAACAACCCAACCCACACCAATTCATGTTATGACAGTTAACTGTGTTGTGGAAGTTTTTATCATCAATTTTATGTAGCTTTTTATCAATGATTCACATTATGATCTTGTATATAAGTGCTCAATTGGCAGGGACGAACCCAGGTGGGGGCCCGGGGCCCCTTGGGTCCAAATTATTATTTTTAAGTTATTATATATTTAATTTTTTTAGTTGTGGCCCCTTCTAAAACCTTAGGCCCCCAATTTTCCTCAATAAGCCTAGCTAGCCTCACTCAAATGACAACTATCCAACCCAAAAACTTAACAAAATAAATAAAAGCATTCACAATGGTGATTGTATCTTAGCA
Source organism: Quercus suber (assembly GCF_002906115.3). Taxonomy (NCBI): domain Eukaryota; kingdom Viridiplantae; phylum Streptophyta; class Magnoliopsida; order Fagales; family Fagaceae; genus Quercus; species Quercus suber. Next base: position 592,110 of record NW_027069708.1, on the reverse strand, counting down.
AAAAAAAAAAAAAAAAACTATATTACCCCCAAAGAACCAAAAAATTATGTGTTATTGAAGAAGGTAAAGCTAAATTTTTTGCAACTACTGTAAACTGGTATAAATACCAATTAACTATAGCAAGTTGTTAAAAATAAAATACAATATTTTATTAAGATTATATTTCTTCCTTCAATTAAAAAACTCAAATTCTCTCCCTTCCTTTATTAATTTAATTAGTTGTTTATATTATTTTAAATGAAGTGATAAAAAATAAAACATTTGATATTGGGTGTATTGTAAAGTGAGGTGGTAAAATAGATAAAATAGCTTTTTGAGGTGTATGTATTATTTTTGGTAGCTTAAAATCCTAAGTCCGTCCCTATCAATTGGCATACTTTGAAAAATAATACATACACATCAATTTGTGTTCGTAATTATGGAAACTTCTTTTTAAAAAAAAAAATTCTTTCTTTTTTTGAAATGGAAAAGATGAAATCCAATAATTGTGATGTCAAAATTGAATCATGTCTTATACTATGGTAGGTGCAACTTGTAAACCCGTAGTGGAAACTGGATATGAAAATCTCTTACTTGTGAGGTTATTACTAGAGATAAGAATACCTTCCATTTGGAAGTCCTCAGTGAGTATATATCCACTCTACTCTATTCTCAATCCATTCTTCCATAATTATAGGTTTTAACTTTGACCAATTCTCCAATATACCCTCAACTGTGAGTCCCTCTGCAACCTACTTCAATATATACTAGAACTGAAACCCAACCAACACCCAAATGACCACCATTGAAACCTACCACCAATTTGAACCTAGTAACCACTGAAACACCAACCCATAGCCAACCAAACACCTACCCACAACCACTCAAACATAGCAACTACAATAAGCAAAAACAAAAAACAAGAAGAGAGAAGATAGACAGAAGAAATGAAGAGTTGGAGAAAGAGGAGAGAGGAGGAGAAAAAGAGAGAGAATCGTGATTGGAGAGAGAGAGAGAGAGAGAGAGAGAGAGAGAGAGAGAGAGAGGAGATTTTTCATTAAAATAATTTTTTTTTTTTTGTATCCCACACTACAGTTGGTTCTATATTTGAGAACCAACTATTCACAGGTTGTAAAAAAAAAATGAATACCCACCCCCAGATGTAAGGGATTTATGGCTTGCTAGTTGCTAAAATAGCAACTGGAATGTTTTACACCCAAATGCTAGTGCTCTAATAATGGTAGTTACAACTTACAAACATTGGTAGCTTATATATGAGAATTCAAAATTTAAGAGCTTTTGCATTGATAGTACTTAGTAGTAAACGTATGATGTATCAAAATTAACGCTAAAAACTTTCCTAAGAACCTTGTAGTCTAACGACATTTTTTTATATTTCCAATGAAATTGCCTAGAGTTCGAATATCCTTTCCCCATTATAACTATCAAATGTAACCCAAAAAAAAAAAAAAACCCAAAACAAAAAGATAAACACTAAAAAATCTTTTCAATGTGTGTTGCAGACACACTTTACTTATAATTTGGTAGATCTAGGATGTGTTTAATACTTCAAGGAACAAGAGTTCAAGTCTAGTGTTAAAGCCATGCAAATCTGTCTAAGAATTAAGTGAAGAAATGCTGTTTATTAAAACTCAACGGATAGCTTGACAGATATACCTATTGAGATTTAATATGTGATTCTTGACAACTCTCGATAGAAGCTGTATCTATCGAGAATTATGAAATTCAGATTTCTAGATCTGTTTTTCATATATATCCAAGCTATTTGTGTAGGGTTTCTTTTCTCACAACCCTAAACATATATAAGGATTATTTCAAAGGTCTAAGGTGATGCAAAGTGATTATTTACTCAAATTGTGACTGGAGATAATTTGCCCTAATTCATCTTTCTTCGTAGTAGCTACTTCGTCTTTTCACCAAGGGTTTTGTAACTAAGAAGCTTCTTGATCTTCATCATGTGGATGAAATGAAGAACTTTGCAACTAACATCTTTCTCACGTTAGTGTGTTAGTCACGTACTGGGATCCGTACATCAATTGGTTAGTCACGTACTTGGAGTTGTGCATTGAAAGGAAAGATTGTCACTACATTGCAAGTCCAATTGGATATTAGGGTAAGGGTTCAATTATAGGTTGGTATTAAGTACTAGAATTCTTTTTACTTGTAACCGCTTATTTTGATAATAATGGATCCTCGAGAGTAGTGACCTTAATTCTCCCGGTGAGATTTTGCTTTAATGATTTTTCCTATTCGTAAACAAATCATCTGCATCAAATTTATTTTTCGCTACATTTAACATAGTTAGTGATTTGTTTGTACTACCACACTTATTGCATGAAATTGAATCTAATTAATTAACTTGGCTAATTAATTGATTAATTTACCAAATGGGTCAATATATTCTTGGCCTATTAAGTGGTATCAGAACGAGCACACTCTGATTAGGGTTAATCTTTACTGTGTGATCCATTGACCTCTGTTTATCATTGATAGAGAACAATCTTTAATCATCCCTTCTTTATTTGATGGCACTAATTATGCATACTGAAAAGTATGCATGAGAGCTTTTTTGCAGTCTTTAGATGAAAAAGTGTGGCAAGTTGTGAAGATAGGTTGGACCAAGCCAAAGGAAGCGCCGGCTGATTGGGATGATGCTAAGATCAAAGTGGCAAACTTCAACAGTAAAGCATTAAATGCTTTATTCAGTGTAGTCACCAATAAAGAATTCAAGAAGATATCCTCCATCGAAATTGCTAAGGAAGCATAGACTATCTTCTAGACAACCTATGAAAGGACTAAGGTTGTTAAGGATTCAAAACTTCAAAGACTTACTACAGGCTTTGAAGAGATTAAGATGGAGGAGGATGAGTCGTTTGATGAGTTCTATGCCAAGCTGAAGGACATAGTGAACTCTATCTTTAATCTTGGGGAAACCATTCCCAAACTCAAGGTTGTACAGAAGGAGTTCAGATTTCTGCTTAAGAGATTTCATGCTAAGATCACTACTATTGAGGAATTAAAGGATATTGACAAAATTCCTTTGACAGAGTTGGTTGACAACTTGCAAACCTATGAATTGGGTTTAATTAAGATAGGGAAATCAAGCAAGAGCAAGAGTATGGCTTTGAAGGTCAAAAGCAGTGATACTGATGAGTCTTATGATGATGAAGATTCTAAAATGAAATCCTATATCACGAGGCAGTTCAAAAAGCTCATGAAGAATGCCAATGCAAAGGGATTTGATAAAGACTGTAAGCAGTCCAGTTCATCTTAGTTTAAGAACCAAGACAGAGGAAAGAAGGATGCTAAGGAAGGCGATCAGTACACTGTTCCCTCTAGACCAAAATGTTTCAGATGTCAAGGTTTTGGACACATGAAACAAGAATGTCCAACTTATCTCAAGACTATTGGGAAAAGCAAGGTCTTTGCTGCTACCTTGAGTGACACCAAACCTGAGCATGATTCAGATGACAATGATGATAAGGGAATCTTGAATGCCTTCACTGCTACAATTGATTCTACTGATAGGATTTTAGAAACAGTAGATGATGAAGAGGACTTGGTGGACTCTAAGTTTGAGAAAATGGACGATTAAAATGACATCCATACAGCCTATAAAAAATTGTACAAGGTTTCTGAGAAGCATGAGAAACTATATAGGCTGACCACCAAGAAGCTGAGTGATGTGGAACTTGATCTAGAAGAGCTTTTCACAAAGTTTGACGAAGCTAATCAGACTATTGGAGCACTGCAGCTTGAAAACAATCTCTTGGCTGAAAATACGAAGAAGCTTGAAGCAGAGCTGTTTCAAGTTAAAGCTCAATTGGAGAGGACCTCCAGTGCAAAACTTGATGAAATGCTTAGCTTTTAGATATCTACTTCTGATAGAACCGATTTGAGGTATGATTTCTCTTCTCCTCATATTGCTTCTTCTAGTACTACTGTGTCTGTCTCACCTGCTAATAATGTTAATTCTAAGAATAATGATGTTAAAACTGTTGTAGCTAGTGAGAATATAGACAAGAGAAAATCTATCTTAGGAGCACCCCTTAAGCTGGATAAAAGACTAGAAAACCTAGGACTAAGAAGGGTAATAACCAAAAGTCTAAACAGAAGAAGTAGCATCTCTGTCATCACTGTGGAGCTACAGGACATACTCGACTTAATTGTTACAAGTGGTTAGCCACTCAACAAAGCAGCAGTATGATCTCATCTGGAAACCAAAATCAGTTTCCATCCTCTTGCTCCTCTTGGAGATCTTCTTAAGGCCCTAATGTTCCTTTCGAACTTAAACGGTTTCAATTCTTCCCCCTCACCGCCAGATCAAGGGTTCGCCAAACGGAATGGTTCTTCCAAGGTGTGAAAGGAAAAAGGCTCAAAGTGATTTAGTCACTTTTTCTCTCTCTTCCTCTCTTTTTGTTTATGCATTACTTGTGTGTTTTACTTTCTTGTTTTGAGTCAGTCTAGTTTTATGCTATGCTTTGTTTAACATGTTTTTGTTTGTTTGTTTTCAGTTTTGCATTTTTTTTGTTTTTCAAAGAAAAAAATTGAAAAATCTGAAAAATACAAAAACAGTGTGTGTTTTGTGTACATTGGTACTTATGTACCTTGGATGGCCATTGGAACAAAGCTTTTTAAACTTTGTATCTTTTATAGCTTAGATGAGCATCTTAATGCATAACTAAGCAAGTGATCTTAGTGGCTCGTGTTCGTGATGAGTATGATTAAATAATCTCTTATACTTAACACTCATATCACTCTTTTTGACGGAAATGATTAAAAAATCTTAAGAGAAAGGTATAAATAACAATCTCACCACTAAAGCCCATCAATCATGAATAACATCTGTGTGCTTTGACATAGCAAAATTATGATGTTTAAGCTTACATAATGGGTATTTCTTCTCTCTCCCTTATATGGTCATGCATGATATGCTCAAAATGAAAAAAATATGCAAAAATAACAAAAGCAAAAAGAATCAAAATGCTTTTAAACATGGTTGCAAGCGTGTTTCTAGGAGAGGTGGGAGTTATAGAATGTACCTCGAAGGTGATAGTCTCTATCAAGCAGTTATAATTGTGTGTAAGTTAAATTAATTTGCTTATATCTCAAATCGTCAAAACATGAGACACTTATGCAATCTTGTGATGTTTTCACACACAACACACAAATTCTTTGCTACTTTTGATATATGTGCTGGTACAATATGATTTGGCCATCACAAGAGATACATGTGTTAATGTATACTCACTAAACTGTCTTGACTTGTTTTTGAAATATAAAATTGGTTAGACTTGTTATGTGTGTGTGTGTGAGTGTGTGTGTGCTTTGGATATATAAATGCTTTGCATTGTTTTGTTAAGAGATGTTTTTGAGATCTTAACATGTTGATTGGATCTTTGATTGAGTAGCTTTAATGATTGCATTCATTTCTGTGTGTTTTTCCTCTCTTTGAAAAACCTGTTTTCATCAAGCTCGACAACTTCTCGACAAATCTTGACAGATAGCTATCTATCAAGACCCTTGGACTTCTTTTCTCGACAGATCTTAATGCATTTTTGATCCATCAAAGCTTTCTGAAATTTGTCTCGATAGCTTCTCAATCCATCGAGAAAGGTTCTACTTGGCCGATAGCTTCTCGAAAACTGTTCAATCCATTAAGGTACTTTTGCCATCGACAAATTCTTAACAAATTTATCTATCGAGAATTAGTGCTCGACAGAATCTCGATAGATCCTTGATCCATCGAGATGCGATTTCTTTAAATAGATCAAGCGCGAAATCTGGTCTCATTTTCTTTGATTTCTCTCGACATATACACTTCTTTTTCTCTCCTAAACACTTTTCCCTCAACCCATTCATCTTCCCCACATGTTTTCAATCTAATCCTCACTTTTTCCCTCTGGTATGCTTCTCTAATCTCTCATTCTTCATGCATTTCACGCATTTAGACCTAGGTTTTGGGTTTTTGTGAAATTTTTGGGGTTTTTGAAAATTGATGAGTATTTTGTGAAATTTTTTGGTTGGGTTTTACTTATTTGACGATATATGCTCATGCATTGCATTACATTTGCATTTTCACAATGTTTCATGCATTATAGATATGTGTTTTTCTAAGTTGGAACCTTATGTGCTGTTAGGATTGGCTTAGGTTGAACCCATGATGCAATTTTCTTTGCACGTCACATGTTCATGCATTGTTCATGCATATGTTCCTTTTTATTTCCATATTTGTTACTCTATGATGATGGTACTTTTTTGTTTGTCTCCTTCTCTCTCTCTCTCTCTCTCTCTCGGATAGTCTGCACATGGCACCTAAACGCAAAACTACTCCGTACCCTCTTCATTCCGGGGCATCATCTTCTGATCCTACTCCTCTTCTTGTTAGGTTTCGTGATGAGAAGGCCCGTCAGGACTTCTCAGAGAACTTCTCCAATCTTGGCATTCATTCGAAACGCCACTTAATTCTATTGGACTTTTTCGATACTACTCTACCGACTGCCATTCACAAGCAGGGTTAGGAATCTCTATGTGAGATACCTGTGAGTTGTCCCTTCGTGATCATACAGGAGTTTTACTTCAATATGCACAGTTTTTATTCTTCTATGCCTCGGTTTATTACTTAGGTTCAAGGTACACGTATAGTAATCACTCTAGAGCTTATCTCCGATGTGCTACATGTTCCGAGGGTATCACATCCTAATTACCCCGAATGTCCACATCTGAGGACTGTGTCCAAAGTTGAACTTCTGTCTCTCTTTTGTGAGACACATTCTTCATGGGGTGATTGCCAAAACACCTCATGCTCAAGCTTTGCAAAAGGTCCGAGGTTCTTGAATATGGTGATAACATTTGTTCTTCATCCTTTGTCTCAACATAACTTTATTACCAAGCCTCGTGCTCAATTTTTGCTTTCCCTCATTAAGGACCTTACTACCTTACTACAAACTTTCCCTCTCATTTCATTCTCTCCCTTATAGATGTCTATAAGGATATGATGACCCGTAATAAGCTTATCTTTTCTTCTGCTATCACGAGGATCATTCGCCATGCCTCTGTCTCCTATCCCGACTCTTCTCATTTCACCATCATGGGTACCATCAGCACAGCGTATGTTTAATGAAGTGAGGCCCAATTTCGACTGAAACGGCCACAGACCGAGATGGCAACTCCTCCAGCCCATTCTGCTCCATCCACCTCTGCTCCTTCTTCTTCTTCTGCAGGTGGTGTAATGCTTAAGGCTATCATGGCACAGCTTGAGCGCATGGATGCTTACCTTGATACACTCACTACTGAGTAGTATCAGGTGAACACCCGTGTTAGTCGCATCGCACGACGACAGGCTCACATGGGTGGCTTCATTGCATCTCCATCTCCACAGGCTTCAGAGGACGAGGACGATGATGATGGCTCCGGTGATTATGATAATGATAAGGATAAGGATGCTAGCTCTTCCAGTGATGAGAAGATGACCGCTTCTCAGTGACTTGCCATTTGTCATTCATGACAAAAGGGGGACTAGTTTTGGGTTGAAAGTAGTCATGTACTTAGGGGGAGAGTTAGCATAGGAATTTTTGTTAGGTGGAGTGTTTATATCGTTTGAGGGATGTAGTGAGGATTTATGTATATTTTCTTTTCTTTCTCTTTTAGATATATTATCTTTTTGTACATCGATCTTGTAACCACTTAGTGATAGCAAACATTGTTCTTATCTTTGATATATATATATATGATGATGTTGTTATCATTTTCACCTATCTCTCCATGTGTTGTTTCTTTTCTCTCTTTATACACATGTTTCTTATTATGTATGTAATCTTTTATTTCTATTTCACACTAAGATGCCTTCATGAGTTTTGTTTATACTGTTTTAGAAAGACAAGTTGTCAAAGTCTATCATGCCATGAACTCTCTTCTTGCAAAGTTTTTCAAAAGTTTATGTTAGGATTAGATTTTATTGTATTCAACAAGTGATTATGAGTTGAGTGATTTATGACTTCTCTCATACTTCATTTGTTTGTTGTGGTTTTGTCATAGATTGCCATAGGGAGAGATTGTTAGAACATATGTATCACAAAACGCACTTTACTTGTAATTGGGTAGATCTATGATGTGTTTAATACTTCAAAGAACAAGAGTTTAAGTCTAGTATTGAAGCCATGCAAATCTGCCCAAGAATCAAGTGAAAAAGTAATATTCATTAAAGCTCGACAGATGTATCTATCAAGATTTAATATGTGATTCTCGACAACTCTCAACAAATGCTACATATATCGAGAATTACGAAATTTAGATTTCCAAATATGTTTTTCACACATATCCAAGTTATTTATGTAGGGTTTCTTTTCTCACAATCCTAGACATATGTAAGGATAATTTTAAAGGGCCGTCTAAAGTGATGCAACTTGATGCAAAGTGATTATTCACTCAAATTTTGACTAGAGACAATTTTCCCTAGATCATCTTTCTTTGTAGAAGCTATTGCGTCTTTGCTCCAAGGGTTTTGTAACCAAGAAGTTTCTTGATCTTCATCATGTGAATGAACTGAAGAATTTTGCAGCCAACATCTTTTTTAAGTTGGTGTGTTGGTCATGTACTGGAATCTGTGCATCAATTGGTTAGTCACGTACTTGGAGTCGTGCATTGAAAGGAAAGATTGTCACTACATTGCAAGTCCAATTGGGTATTGGGGTAAGGGTTCAATTGTTGGTTGGTATTAGGTACTGGGATTCATTTTATTTGTAACCGCTTGTTTTGATAATAGTAGATTCTCGGGAGTGATGACCTTAAATTCACCGGTGGGGTTTTGCCTCAGTGGTTTTCCTCATTCGTAAACAAATTACCTGTGTCAAATTTATTTTCCACTACATTTAACTTACTCGGTGATTTGTTTGTGCTACCACGCTTATTACATGTAATTGAATCTAATTAATTAACTTGACTAATTAATTGATTAATTTACCAAAGTGGTCAATACATTCTTGGCCTATCAAATTACACTAACCTCACTTGAGATTTTATGAAATGACATTCCACCCAAATGTTTGATGAAATGACACCCCATTTTACACTAACAAAATATTCCATTTTAAAAAAAAAAATTCCTATTAATTTATGCATGGTCTAGCAATATCCCTAAGCTTAAGAATCAAGGGCGGGGGAAAGGGGTCATGGCCCTCTTGACTTTCTAAAAATTGCCCTTCCTTCTTCTATTTTTGGTAAAAATATAAAAACTTATGTATAATTTAAAATAATAGCCCTCATAGATTTGACTAATATGTTATTTTTATTTACAAAAATTACTCTTATATACCACACATAACTCTTTATTTAAAAATGTATTTAATATATTTCATAAAAATAAAAAGTTTATAAATTATTAATATACTTTATTTTTCCTCTAATTACTCGTATATCCTAATAGCTCATTGAACCAAATAATATTTAGGAGACATCCTAGAAATATATAAGTAAATATTTTTTATAAAACAATTTTAAAAACACGGCTTAATTGTTTTCACTCTAACTTATCTAAGAGCAGAACAAAAGTAAATAGTACGCAATAACCAGAACTACTCTCTAAGCCATAACCACAAGCAAGCAATGATAAATATAAAACTTAAAGAGTAAGCGAAGAGAGATGCAAATACAAGATAACACCAAAACATGTTATCGGAAAGAAAACTGAAGTACTCGGTGAAAAGCCTCTTCGCGACCCTCCAAGCCGAAATCGATCCACTAGTGAATAAAGTTGAAGTATATGAATATCAAAAAGACTCTCCAAGTCTAATCCACCCAATGTACTTGAACTCTTCAAGTTCCAGCTACCAACAGGCTTCATGGAGCCATGTTTTCACTAGTTATCTGGATCCCAAAATTAGCTCCAAATTGCATCCACCAATCTATGGCTTCTTCCAATGCTTCTCATATGCACCAAAACTTCTCTCAACACTCAGAATGGGTGAGGTAAGTGTTTGGGCTAAGAACCTCTTAAGGATGTGTAAATGGAAAGGTAGAAGTAGAGGAAAACTTTAGAGAAAATGTGTAAATAACTGTGAGTTTACAATCTCTAACTCTCAAGTGTATAGCTAAGATTTTCTTTCTTAAAAGTTCCTTGGAAAAACTTCTTCTTTCAATTTCATGGGTAATAAGGGCTTATATAGTGTTGGTAAAGGAATGAGAAAAACCCACTTTAAAAAAGCTCTAGGCAGTGAGTTTTGCGGGTCACTCGCAACTTGGCCTAAGTTGCGAAGTGACTCGCGAAATCCAGTCTAGCATGAGACTATTCAGATTCTAGTATGTGCTTTTCAAGTGGCCTTTCACAGGTTGTCACTCGCGAGCCAGTCACGAATTCTCCTTCTTCACAAATCTTCACCAAACTCTCACACACAACCCTTACATTAAATCCCACAATAAATACAAGGAAATGATTACACAAAAATTACAATCAACTTTGACACGAAATTAAAGCCAACATAAAAACATAATTGTAAATCACAACATTATTAATTTCATTCCATTCCAATGAATGTGATTGACTATACTTCAATAATATAATAAATGATTTTTTTTTTTTTTTTTTTTTGTGGTTTGTGACGCATTGATTTGTAAATTTTTTTTTTTTTTTGTGATTTGTGACGCATTGATTTGTAAAACTTATGTTATAAACTTTATAATATCACATGTGAATATTATACATGCAGAACAGAAGAGACTATAATAATTACATATATATCATATGCATTAATTTCTTTCGTTGGTGTTTTGCTCAGTTCTACCTACTTGGATATGAATCCCCCAACCACTGCAGCTATTATAGCTGTAGGATCCCCCAAGATGGCAGAGACAATAACACGAACAGCTCCACCAGCAATCTGACAGCACTTGCTCACCTTTCCTCCTCTCCCTGCTCCATGACCATGATAGTTTTTAAGTGTCCCTTTAAGGCTTGGGATCCTAGTTTGCATTTCCCTGACCTTGTTCTTGTCTACATTAAGATACATAGCCTGCCAGTTCTCCACAAGCAACTCCTTAACACATGACACATGTAGGTGATAGGTTTTGCAGTGGGACCTATAAGACCAACCGTGTCCTTTGCCCCCACAACGATGGCATGAACTAGAGAGCTTGAGGCACAAGTAAAGGTTGTATTCCCCATCGTTTAGGACCTGTGGGAGGTTTGCACAGCAAGGATGAAGATCAAAACCACATCTTTTGCAGTGGTGCACAAACCCCAGAACATTTTTCCTACACGCATCACATATTCTCCTAGCTGCACCAGGGGGATTATAGTGAAATTGGAAATCACATTTCTCGTAAAAAGGATGATGAATAATACTAGTTGGGGGTGCCACAGCACAGGCCTTATGTAAGTCAAACTCGCATTGCGGGCATTTGTATTTGAGGCCAATACCAGCTTCTTTGCACCCATCACAATTGAATGGGATCTCTGTGTATTCAAGCTTTAGTTTGTGCAGTGGATGGATTGGGTGAGAAATCTCTTTGTCGATTTTCATCATGAGGGATTTTTCTTATTTTTACTCAACTTCTAATAAGCTAGCTTATATATAGCCCGTATGAAAATTTGGGGAGATGGGATTTGTTTATATGGATGGTATGGATGAAGACTAGAAGTATAATTTGGTTTGCTTTTGAATAGCTCACAAGGATTTTTTTTCAACAGTCCTCTTGGAAGATACTTTGCGTAAGTTTTACATGTAGAGTTAGAGAATAACTTGTTTATACGGTTGTTACTACAATTTAAGGCAAAAGGTTGGTTGAGTGAGAAATCGAGAAAGCATTTGCAGGAATCTAATAAATCCTTGCTTGGGGGATGTTGTTATTGCATGCCTTCTAGCTGATGCGATTACCATCTCTAATACCAAAGTTACTGTTTTAATAACTCAAATTTGCAATGCATGCCCCTCGAGCACTCTACACGTATATATTCTAATTTACTTGCTAAACTATAGGCTTTTAAAATTGAATCTAAAGGTGTGGATTAATAAAAAGAAATAAGAAACTTAGAATAGTGTTTCTTTATCTGTTTCTCTATCTTTTTAACTTTTTGATTGATAAATTTTTGTGTTTCTCTTAAATAAAGTGGCCATTACTTGTATTGATTTTGGCTTTCTGTTTTTTCACGGTACAACACTAGGAATTTTTCAGGCATATTTTTTGTTAAAACAAGGAATTCAACGCTTGAAAAAGTTGCAGGCTGAATTATCTGGAAGGTTTGGTATCTACGTCAGAGAGTGCAAAATGGACCTGATCATAAAGTTAGTGACACGTTTTTCATGTTGTACACATTCAGCTTTTTGGTTGTGGCTTGAATGAGGTATGCGAATTGTTCTTGATTCCATGCCACTCTTCTGTACATGTGTCACTAACGCTACAATTTTAGTTGGAACTTAATTGGAAGCCTTATACCTTATATCGGTATTTGCGACCGTATGCATGCACCTCAAGATTATATATTGACTACCCTAAGGCGTTCATGAGAGAATAGAAAAGAAATCACTACTTTGTTAAAGTCACAGTTCGATGTATTATACAGAATCTGATTCCATAGGGCATGTAATTGTACGTGACTAGTTTTGTTGAAATACGGAAACCATGATACTTTAGAAATTCGAATACAAATTCATCAACATCACGGAGAAAAAAACAAGAGCTAGCACATGAGAGCAATAATTTTGAAATGTTTATAAGGTCAAGAGACTCGAGGATAATTATACATGTGGTTTTATACATTTATATCGATATTTGTGTATACTAGCCGTAGACCCACGCGATGCGTGGGAATGTAAATATTACGTAATGATGTGTAATATATAAAAAGTAACAATTACTTCAAGTATTGTCTATCCCGAGCCAAATACTTAAATTGAAAAAACCCATATAAGACCCACAACACAAAAGAGGTAGTAATAAAAGAGGGCAAAAAAACCAACAATCAAAAGAAACAATACTATTAATCTAATCCTTACATTGAATTATAAGTAATAGACATCAATTGTGAATTTAAATATGTGCCAAGGAACTGCATAAATCAATAAAGAGACATTCCACAGGTGCAAGTTATTAACAATTTTGTACCAAGGAATTGCATAAATCAAATTATTTGCATCGAGGGGCTTGTTGATTTTTTTTTTTTCTAGCAACAAATTTCGAACCCGAAGAAGTACATTCTTGAAAGTGAGAAACTTTTACACCCACCTAATTAGGAGAGAAGATTGCAAAAGCCGAAAGGTCTATGGGACAATCGAGTGATATCCTAAAAAATCCACATAAAATAACTATGAGACATGGTGGGAAATAGAAAACCCCCCACCTTTGCCCAAACATGTCTTCAAAATTTCAATAATACACACAATATGTTCCTAAACCCAGGTATATGGACTATATGACACAGTGAAAAGATAAAACCCGCATCTTTTCTCAAAACATGTCTGAAAAAAAAAATACAAAATTAATTGAATCACCCGAAACAGGAATTCAATCATATAAACAAAGAAATAAGTACATAGCTAGTTGTGTTCATATATGTTAATTATGCAGGAAAAAACTCACAAACTTCATACAGAGATGCAAAGGGAAAAACTGCAAAGATGTTCACCTACAAATATCATAATGATCAAAATAAATAAAATCCATTCTACAAAATTTAACATTTAAATAAATAAATAAAGCAAGAAGGTATGGTATGTGTTTAAAAAATGAAAGTACCTGGAGTTTGTGTGCATTTAAATAAAAAAGAATACGAAAAACATAAAAGTGGTGTGTGTGTGTGTGTGCGCTGTAATTCTTCTCAAGCTATGAAAAATTACAATTTGCATCTCTCTCTATTCCTCTATCAGTTATTTTCTCTAATTTTCCTCTTTTATTCTTTCAATTCTCTTGGAGGTCAGGCTACCTCGAATTAGCCATAAACTCTTGAATTAGGATCTTAACTATGGGGTCTCTTTTATAAAGGAAAACTACAAAACACTAAGGTAGTTGTCCTGAACCTAGACATTCCGAAACTCATGACCTTAGAAGGGATACACCAAAAAAAAGGGAAAAAGAAATTCCAATCACTAAACTATACAAATATAAGAGCATGGCCTTGAACTTCAAGTTATCATAGTTAGAGGTGGGAGGTGTTTAGGAAAATCCAAATTGAAATAGCTAAAAGAGGATCTCTGCCAGTTATATAAAGGGTACAACTTATTTCTCTCTTTTCTTCTTAAATATTCCGTTCTTATATGTTAAAGAAAAGAGAAAAATTATTGAGCTGCAGCCTAAAAGAGCTTAAGCATATATTATAGTTCTACTTTTGTATAACTTTAAATACGCTAAGACAAATGAATAAAATGAAACTGAGTTAGCATGAAGCTAGGCCCCACCATTAGATTTTCCCAAAAATACAAAATTAATTGAATCACCCGAAACAGGTATTCAATCATCTAAACAGAGAAATAGGTACATAGTTAGCTATGTTCATATATGTTAATTATGCAGGAAAAAAAAAAAAAAAACACCTCACAAACTTCATGTTGCGATGGAGAGGGCAAAAAAATTAGCGACTGCAAAAACTACAAAGATGTTCACCTACAAATATCATAATGATCAAAATAAATAAAACCCATTATAAACATTTTAACATTTAAATAAATACATAAAAAAGCAAGCAGGTCCGACAGAATATCTGGACCATCTGCAGTACTGGAGAAGAAACAACTCATGCTACCAGATACAACAATAACAGATGATAGCAAATATAAGGCCCCCAACTATGTGCACAATACCTGTCAAGGGACACATCATAAGTAGACTTAGTATCACGTTTTCTGCCCATCCAATAACCGATTTTAATAGCATCTTCCAAGACAATTTGTCTACTTACAAATATTGGTGCCTACCCAAAGCAATTTTTAAACTGATTATAGAAGCTTTAAAGAAACATTCATACATAACCAAGGAATGTTATTAGATCTGTTGAAGTCTCAAAGGACGTCAAGAAGGATAAGGGGGTGGCATTGTTGTGCCGTCCCTGTCAGATTTCATCACACACACACACACACTCAAACAACAGCCTATTAAAACTTTTTAAAAAAACCCACCAATTGGAAACTCCATTCACATCAAGGTAATTTCAACTGTCTTGAACTCGAAAGTCTGAATTTCATTATTGTGCAAAATTGACTTGTACCAAATGCAATGCTAATCTGTGGAAAATATATACCTTGCATCTGTTTGCCACATTTTTTGCATTTGAGGGACGTGCATCCACACTTAGAATGTCATTTTTCCTAGGCTGCAGATAACAAATGCCTTGATGTAACATAAAACTGAATTAAACATAATCAAGACATACTAATCGTAAATTTCTAACCACCTTGCTAAAGTATAGTCTGGCAAAGTAAAGCATTAACAATTCTTTTTGTAATTCTCACCATAGTAAAATGAAACCAAAGGGGAAAAGAAGAAAGAGAAAACTTTAAAATAATTGAATAGATTTATACCCCAGTTTTCATACAAAAAAGGACTTAATAAAATAGATGTGCAATAATATTAAGCCAGAAATTGAGAGACATACACCCAGTCATATTCACACCTTGGACCTCATAAGTTCTTTTTCGATCAGCAAACTGACTGAAGTTTGCAATATTTGTTCTATTATCAAGATCCAACGTTACATCGTGGGAGCATAACAGCACTCCATCTTAACTGCTGAGGATGTCTGTTTCTACGAAATCTGCCCCTTCTTCAATAGCTCTCACCTAGTGTTGCGTTCAAGTTTTAAAGGTCTGAAGTGAATCATCAAATATACCGTTTTAGAAAGCCAAAGGTCTGAAGTTTTGAAACAGTGTTTGGAAGAGAGAGAGGTTGGCGTTAGCTAGCTGAAGGGCTAAAGTTTCAAAACTGTGGAACACAGGTAGAGCAAAAGGAGGGGATACAGAAAGGGTTGGTGATATAGAGTAAAGGCTATTAAGAATGGGTTTGGGCGTTACGGTGGATAGCATTTTGATAGTCCTCTGTTAGAATGTGGGGAAGGGGAAGGAATGCGGTTTGTGTGAGAAATCTGTCGTTAGAAGGTGGGGAAGGAGAAGGAACATGTTTTCAGTGAGAAACAAAAGGGAAGGAAATCCAAGAAGTTGTAACCGTGATTTTCAAAGGGTTTTCGATTGAGAAGGCTTGGGTTTGGGCTTTTATGTTAGAAATAAATTTAGAAGAAGTGGGCTGGTGGAATTAAATTTATAGGAAGTAGGCTTTATGGTAGAGATAGGTTGGAAATAATTTTAGTTTTATTAGTATTTTAAAATTGATAAAAAAATATTTTAAAATTGTAGGATAAATTTCGGAAAGATGATGGAAATGACATGACTGCTGACGTGGCTCAACATGAGCGTAGCAACATTAAATACTACGCTTCAGCTTTTAGTAATATATAGATATAGATATAGATTTGACTTCTGATGATTGGTTGCATCAAGCATGGACAAAGCACAACTTTTTTTTTTTGAGATATAGAACAATGGGCAACTTGATAAATTACAAAAACAAATAAATCACAAGTATTGTCTAGAATTTAAACTTTTCCTTCTTATTTTAACTATTGAATTATCAAAAAAATAATAATCACATTGCTCTCCTAATTGCTTGTGAGGCTAAGAACACTAGAACAGGAGTTTTCTTCTCTTTTTTTTCAAAGGGGGGTGCTCTGAATTTACTAACTAAATAACCGCGTGCATGGTTGAGAGTTGAGACCTGTAAACTCTCTTGCCCATTCTAAAGGAGATGTTGATACTTTGTCTAGCACCTTTCTGAAAGAGATGGAAATGCTTCCTCCTCTTTCTTTGTTCTTATAATATCTTTTTATTACCTAACAAAAATAGAATATATCATGAGTACAATAACGACTATAGAGTTTAATTTGTTATTTTTTGAAACTTCAAACACAATATTTTTTTANGTAGGATAAATTTCGGAAAGATGATGGTATTGACATGACTGCTGACGTGGCTCAACATGAGCGTAGCAACATTAAATACTACGCTTCAGCTTTTAGTAATATATAGATATAGATATAGATTTGACTTCTGATGATTGGTTGCATCAAGCATGGACAAAGCACAACTTTTTTTTTTTGAGATATAGAACAATGGGCAACTTGATAAATTACAAAAACAAATAAATCACAAGTATTGTCTAGAATTTAAACTTTTCCTTCTTATTTTAACTATTGAATTATCAAAAAAATAATAATCACATTGCTCTCCTAATTGCTTGTGAGGCTAAGAACACTAGAACAGGAGTTTTCTTCTCTTTTTTTTCAAAGGGGGGTGCTCTGAATTTACTAACTAAATAACCGCGTGCATGGTTGAGAGTTGAGACCTGTAAACTCTCTTGCCCATTCTAAAGGAGATGTTGATACTTTGTCTAGCACCTTTCTGAAAGAGATGGAAATGCTTCCTCCTCTTTCTTTGTTCTTATAATATCTTTTTATTACCTAACAAAAATAGAATATATCATGAGTACAATAACGACTATAGAGTTTAATTTGTTATTTTTTGAAACTTCAAACACAATATTTTTTTAATCCTAGGATTTAATTTGTTATATATTTTTTAAAATGTCAAGGTTAATTTCGTTACTTTTGTTAAACTATATGATTTAATTTGTTAAATTCCCTTCCACTATAGGGTCTAAAATATATGGTCCATATGTTTTGACAAAATAATAAAATGGTTTCTAGAAAATGAGTTATCCTTCCAAAAAGAAAACTGTTGCATTTTCCTATATTTGGTAATGACCTTGTAAATAAGTTGAAAAATGTTTTCTAATGTTTGGCATGCACAAAAAATTAATAATATTTCTTATATAATTCAAAACACAAAAGAGCAACTATGAGAATGAGATTTTTTTTTTTTTTTTTTGGAAAATAAAAGTGAAAATATCCTTTTGAAATTAAACTAATTTTTTATTGAAGTTTTTCATTAACTAACTTTTAATTTTCCTTTGAACAACATTATCTAATGCCACCAAATACTGAAAAAAAAAATTAACTATATTTAAAAAAGGTTTTCTTCAAAAGAAGAAATCAAAAATTTTAAAAAGAAAAAGACTTGTCAAAAATCATATAGCTCAACTAATATTTGATGAAGTTTTGAATAGAAATCAAATTCAGCATGTATCCATTTAGTAGTCACTGGTTAAGTTAAGATTGGCAATGGGTATATAAGTAAAATTGACCAACATAAAAAAATTGGGTATGTGGAGGAGTGGATTCTTGGTACTTGGAGACTTTGAGTTGAGGAAAACAGTTCAGAATTTGGAGTAAAAGAGTAGCAGAAGAAGTGTCAATTTTCATTTGTAGAAACAGAATAATTAATAAGTTGAGTCTTGTCTTGAATCGTGCTCTCTCGCTCGCTCGAGGTTTCTGAAAACATGGAATTTGGGAAATCCACGGAGGAGGAAGACGCTCATGTTTGAAATTGAAATTGGACTCAGGTGCTGTTGTTGTTGTTGAAGTTGAAGCCGATACCACCATCAACCGCTCTGGGTTTCAGGTTTGTCTCTCTCATCCTCTTTAACCTCTCTTCCTTCTGCCTTCACAAAACAACATTGCATTTTTTGTCTTGGGTTTTGTATTTTCTATTGTATAATTTGTTTGCGTTTGGGTTTTTGAATGGGATTGTGAAGAGAGTTGAATTTTCATGGGTATTTTGTTTTGTTTTGTTTGGCTTTGGCCATGTGGTATTGGTAAGGCTGGGAGTGTCAATAACGAGGTTTGGTGCTTGGGTTGGTTTAGTTTTGTTAAGGAATGGTTGGAGATTTTATGTTTTTCAGAGTTAAAAGGTTTGTCTAACTGAAATGCAAGCAATTAACTGTTCGATGAAATGCCTCTGTGAGCTGTGTATTTTGATGCATGAATTTTTTTACACACAGATTTTGAGTTCTGGTGCCACAGTGACAAGGTTAGTAAAGTTTGTTGGTTGTCTTCAATGTAATCCAAGTAGTGGGCTTTTAAGTTTGAAACTAAGTATTATACTACGTGTGTCATGGTCACCTGACCCCCACGCCCAACCTGCTTTAAATCTAAAGAAACTGATTTTAATTGATTGGTACTTATCTTTATAGTGATTTTCTATTACGTGTGTTGCCAATCATGTATGTCCATGGAACTTGCTTAAATAAAAACCTTCGGATTAAGCTAACTAGTACAGATGAATGGGATTTGGATTCAAGGCATTTTAAATCAATTGTTTTCATTGCTATGCTTTCAATAAAATTTTATGATCTCAAATTATAATTTGACCACCTCATGATTCTCTTTAATCTTCTTCTATATATGCAACCATGACTGATTTAAGAAGTGGATAATAAAAGTCTTGTTACTGTTATCGTAAAAATAAGTTTGATTATTTTTAAGTATGGTTCCAGTTTTTTTTTAGTTTGTTGATTGCTCTGTTTAGGTGTTGCAGCTTTTTGCTGCTGGTGTTTTGTTGTTTGTATAGTTTGCTTATATCTTACATGTTTGATTAAAGGAATTGTATCTCTACTTTTAGTTTTCAGAATTAAGAAACTTCTCATAGTGAATATTTGATTTTTGGTTACCAGTTCTTTGCTAAAAACTTGGTCATTACTAGCACAAGCATGCTATACTTCTGATATGTTTCTAACGGGCTAGGTGATTAGTAATGCTGGTTAGATGTATAATTTTCTAGATATCCTATATAATTGGATACTAATACATCTCTTTCTTCTAAAAACTTTCACATATAATTGGAAATTATTACTTCTCTTTCTCCTAAGAACTTTCATGTAAAATATACTTTTTGGTGTGATTTCATGTAGAAGGATTAAGAAAATTAATAATTAAAAATATATTTTATTGATCTTAAATCCAAATCCAAATCCAAACTTAGGTAGCCAAATAGTGGAATTTCAAATGATAAATTTCATTCCTTCATTGTTTAAAAAGACCCAAACAAGGAATTTTAAAATCAATGGATTTCAAATCAAGGCATTTTAAATCAATGGATTTCAAATCCAAATCCAAATGTCCATCCAAACAAAACCTTAGCACCGATTAAAGAATACTTCCCTCCAACCTCCAACCTCCAAGGTAGGTTTTTTTTTTTACTTTAGTCCCTAATCCCTCATTCACATTGTTATTATTATTGTCTCCAAATTTTATCATCTACACTACGAGATTTCATTTGGGAATGCTTTTTCATTCCACTACAATTCAACCTTTTCTTATGTTATGTTATAACTATCTCAATACCCATCAACAACCCAACTTTGTGATTGTGATTATGATTGCCTTCTTTTTCTATTTAAGTTTCAGTATATCTGTGTCCTGTTCAACAATAATCACCTGTTGCGTTTTTGTTTGTTGGAGTTGGAATTGAACCTTTCAAAATAATTTAAAACTAAATCCAAAACCTAATTCCTCACACTTGACTTGTAACAACTCTACTCTGCATTATCTATAACAAATGCAAGCAAAGCAATAGACATTTGGATTAGGACTGTGAATATTCTTTTTTATTAAAGAGACGGGAAAATGAAAAGCATTTGCAAAGTTAGATGGATTAGGATTTAGGATTAGCCTCCACCCCTAACTATAACCAACCCCTTCAACTTCAAATTTAACCTTTCAAATATCATTGTAAAATTTTTCACTTTTTCATTGAAGATTCATTTCAAACAAACCAATAACATCTGTTCTTGTCTGCTAGAAAATAAAAACCCCAACTCACTAATGGGATTCTTCTAACTTGATATTGCTACCAGTTTCTTCTCAAAATTTAATTCCTAAAGAATATAGGCATAAATCAGTTGGTCATAAAAATAAGCTGTAATATTGTAATTGTCATCACCATGGTGCTGTGTCGAGGTATGTTTAATAATTGAATGGCTGCTGCATCTTTTCCATCTAATCAATGCTATGATTTCATTGCACATTAGGTCTAGGGAATGATAGCAGATTGCTGTGCCTGGCTTCATATTATTTGCACTGTCATGCAGTTTGCTTGGTTTATGGAAATAGTTTTAATGAACCAAAATGATTCTAATGGGAATCGTTGTCTAGTTTGAGCTGAGTCACAGCCATTATTCATGAGCTTCTACATATTGTAATAGGGTGTTAAATTATCTTGTTTCCTTACTTATCAAAAAATACATATCTGCTTTTACTTGTCAATAAAGTTTGTCAATCATAATTCATAATATAGGAATGCTTCAGCTCTAGCTTGTATCCATAAAAAAAAAAAAAAAAAAAATTCCCTTTATAGAAAGGCTTATCAATTTGACGATATCCCTTTTCTTCTGTCTCTTTTTTTCTCTCTTTAAATTTTCCTATGCCACAGTTGATATCTAGAGATACATGAGTGGCAACAGGCAGAGGACCCTTGGGGGTGGGGGTCAGCATGTACTGGACTACCTGAAACGAATGCATGCAGAGAATCCTGCTTTCTATTATTCAGTTCAGGGTGATAATGATCACACTAGTGGAAATATATTCTGGGTAGATGCAACATCCAGAATGAACTATTCTTACTTTGGGGATGCTGTCCTATTTGACACAACATACAGGATAAACCGGTATAGGGTACCCTTTGCCTCATTCACAGGGTTTAATCATCATGGGCAGCCTGTGTTATTTGGTTGTGCACTAATTCTCAATGAGTCAGAGTCCTCCCTCATATGGCTATTCCAAACTTGGCTTCATGCAATGTCTGGACGACCACCCGTCTCTATAACAAGCGATCCAGACCGGTTTGTACAAGTTGCTGTCACACAAGTTCTTCCTGAAACCCGCCATCGTTTCTGTAAGTGGACCATATTCAGAGAAATGCAAGAGAAACTGGCTCATTTATACCAGTCACATCCTACTTTCGATACAGAATTCAAGAAGTGCATAAATGAGACTGAGGCAATTGATGAATTTGAGTCATGCTGGGCTTCACTGCTGGAGAGATACTATCTCATGGGTGATGAATGGCTTCAGTCAATGTACAATGCTCGGCAACAGTGGGTCCCAGTATACATGCGAAACACTTTCTTTGGAGAGATATCTAGAAGTGAAGGAAGCGTGGGTTTAAATTTGTTCTTTGATGGATATGTGAATGCATCCACTACCATACAGATGATGATTAAGCAGTACGAGAAAGCTATAGCAAGTTGGCATGATAAGGAATTAAAGGCAGATTACGACACTACTAATGCTACCCCTGTTCTGAAGACACCATCTCCCATGGAAAAACAGGCTGCAAATCTTTATACAAGGACAATATTCATGAAATTTCAAGAGGAACTGGTTGAGACCCTTGCTAATCCTGCAACCAAAATTGATGACTCAGGGACAGTCACCACGTATCGAGTGGCCAAATTTGGGGAAGACCACAAGGCACACACTGTGACTTTCAATTCTTTTGAGATGAAAGCTAGTTGCAGCTGCCAAATGTTCGAGTATTCTGGAATTATTTGTAGGCATGTATTAGCAGTTTTTAGAGCGAAAAACGTTCTCACTCTTCCAGCTCAGTATATATTGAAACGATGGACAAGGAATGCCAAGAGTGGTGCAGTGTTGGATGAACCTGCTGCTGAGTTGCCAAACAGTTCTCGGGAATCTTTAACCGTGCGGTATAACAATCTACGTCAGGAAGCAATCAAATATGTAGAAGAAGGAGCAAAATCTATCCATATTTATAATGTGGCAATGGATGCTTTAAAAGAGGCTGCTAAGAAGGTTTCTGCTGTGAAGAATCGAGGTCCAGGACCTACACAAGGTGCTACTCTAGTAAATGGAGGTGGGCAAGAATTGCACGCAACTCAAGAAAATCAAAGGCAACATATCAATCTGTGGTAAGTCTCTCCCAGACTGAAAGATTATCTATTTCAGGGAATCTTGAAAAAAATTTTTTTTTTTTTGGAGCAATTATTTTAATTGATTGATTAGTTATTTGAAATGAGAGCGTTTCCTAAAACTGAAAGAGATATAATATATATATATATATATATATATAATTTCCTTCCTTGTCTTGTAAAACATCCATGTTTAATTGTTTTGTCAATCAGCTCTTAGCTCAAATTGTACTTTCTCCCACAATAAGAACATGGTGGAGGGTGAGGTCAAGAGTTTAAGAGCCACTCAGCACGTGTTATTTAGGGTGCGTTTGTATGAGCTATTGGAAAACGGTGTTTTGAGTTTGAAATGAGCGTTTGTAAAAAAGTTATGAGTTGTGGTTACAAAACGGAGTTTTGGGTTTTGGGATTTAAAAACGCTCTTTTAAGCTCTCAAAACACCTAACCAAACAGACCCTTACTAGAAAAAATAAATAAATAAATTAGGAAATCATATGTTTTCTCACCTGATTAGCCATTTAATTAAACATGTGTAGTATGCAATTAAACAGAAAAGCACACAGCATTAAAGATTCTCTGTAATGCGCTTCAGAAAACAAGATATAATAATTCTGTGGCATAACTTAAAAGAGTCTCATCTTTATATGCTTGTTGTGATGGTGCTTGCATTTCTATCTTGACTTTGATATGAATCATTAAATAATTGCTCAGGATGAGAAGAAAAAGAAAATTAGCGAATTGACTGCCGAGTTGGAGAATACAAATCAACGGTGTGAAGTGTATCGGTCAAACCTGCTAGCTGTTCTGAAAGATATGGAAGAACAGAAGTTGAAGCTATCAGTGAAGGTTCAAAATGCGAGGCTTAGCTTGAAAGAATGAACAGTACATGCATGACAAATTTCATGTTTCTTGTAAATCTTTCACATACTAGTGAGCATCTTGCAAGTGAGGGGGTGGGTGATTGTAGCGGCAGGCAGCCGTTGTTTGATTTGAAACATTTATTTTCCCTAAGAGATTTAGAATGTATGATAAAGATGTTAGATCCAAATGTTGAAGTATCTGGCTGGATGAACCATATGTTAGACTAAAGACAGTAGGAGCGATCTTTGTGACGAGGAAAAGAAATGCCATAAGAATACCCAAATGTTGACTCTCCTGATGCACTTTGAAGTGCAGAGGAGGAGGTTTAAACTAAAAGGCCCAATTATTAACGTCTTAATGATGCATTCCTGATGATGCACTTTAGATGGGCGAATGAACATACTGTGATTAGCCTTAAAAAAAAAAGTAAAAAGAAAATGATTTAACAAGTTGTCTTGTTTCATATAATATGATTAACATGCTATTTTTTATGTTGTGAAAATTATGAGAATAAAACATTTTCCAGCATCCTTTTTGGTCAACCATGAAATGGTGCCAGAACTGTTGTTCCAACTTGTACCTGCTCATCGTGGCCTAGCTGCCAATTGGCCGAGTAGGGTTGTGTTAACGGGCACCGTAAGGTGCCTGTTAACAACAGCTTTTTTACTTTTTTTGGTACATTTTTTTGATCTCTTCTGCAATTTTTTGCAGCTTTATATTATTTTTTACACATTTTTACAACTTTTTGCAACTTTTTGAATGAAAAATACATCCTTAGCCAGCACCAAACCTGTGCTGGTTAATATTTGCCTAGTATAATAAGAGCAATTCTAGTTGGAAGCATAAATTCGTGTAAATTGCCTACTAGTAGCAATTTTTTTTTTTTTTTTTTTTTTTTTTTTTTTTTTATGTACCACTTCTGTAATTTCTTTGGCTTCTTAAACTTGACTGTACTATTGTAATGTACTATTTAATGGTGATTTGGACCTAACACTCTCATTGAAAGCCCATAGAATTGCATGCTTAATTATTTCCTTATTGGGCAGGGAAGGGTGATTTTTTTTCTTTGGTATTTCAGATTTTTATTTTATTTTTACAGTAGTTTAGTTTTATACTTGGCACCTGGAATGGAGAATATACATAATTGACTCCATTTTAAATTATGGGTTGCTTGTACTGTCGTAGTTTTAAGTGATGCATTCCAATTTGACACTGCTACATGTAGGTTTCTGTATATATTGGCAGATCTGCTGTGCATGGTTTGTGACATTATATTGTATGTGTGCAGGATGATATGGACAGGAGAATTCGAGAACTTACCAATGAACTGGAGAGTGCAAATCGAAAATGTGAGGTTTATCGGGCAAACCTGCTTTCAGTTTTAAAA
Organism: Quercus suber; assembly: GCF_002906115.3. NCBI lineage: Eukaryota > Viridiplantae > Streptophyta > Magnoliopsida > Fagales > Fagaceae > Quercus > Quercus suber. Next base: position 567,002 of record NW_027069708.1, on the reverse strand, counting down.
GATATTGAGGATCATAAGCAGCAGTTGTCGATTAAAGTGCAAAACATAAAGATTAGTATGAAAGACGGCCTCTAAATTGCAATACAGTTAGATACATGTAGTTTATTTTAAGTCTATGTAGTCACAATGTTCTTTGGTTTGGACTGGGCTGTTCGCCTGTTCCTTTCACTTTCAGTAAGTAGATGGTGTAGAGATTGGGTAGTCTTCTCTTGGATAGATGATGGATGTTAGGTTGCCTTGCACAGTGTATTTAATTTGGTGCCTCTAGATGTGGATTGTAATAAATTCAAAGTGGTAGTTACTTCATTCAAACCCAAACCCAATGTTTTTGCCTAAGATCTAATCAGGGGCAGTTCAACCATTAGGCCAAAGACCCAAAATAGAAGATAGCCTCTTAAATATATCTATTTTTCTTATAGTGTTGCAAAAAATAATACTGTAATAAAAAAATAAGGCCTCTCACTTAGAATTAAAAAAAATAAAAAAGAGCTTCTTTTATTGGCCGATAGAATACCTTGTCTATCTTATGGTGTAAAAAAATTTAATTAAGCTAAATAATAAATAAAATTATTTTAAATATATTACTATATTCTTTTTGAATGTTCTTCAACATTTTATTAATATGTTTTATTACGTTTGTGGTTGTAAACGTTTTCAATCTCCTAATAATTTTATTATTCCTTTTATCAAAATTTAAAAAAAAAAAATAGAATTAATCTTATACCTGCAACTACTCGCATTGATTCATAACTCCAGGTGTTTTGGAGGGCTGTTATAAATTATGAGTAGGTTTACTATAAGAATAGAAATGCCATCCAGCCANTTTTTTTTTTTTTTTTTTTTTTTTTTGGGGATGAATAATATTACCAACTAAGAGTTTGAAATGTTTTTGTAACCTAAAAGAGCTTATGCCATTTGAGCCTCTGATCCTGTAGCAACCATGTGTTATTTGGTCTCAGGACACTATCTATATATATATATATATATTTTTTTTTTTTGTGGGGGGGGGGGGGGGGTTAAGTTACAAATATAACTGTCATCTTGGCAGAATGCTATGGATTGGTTTTCAAAGTAATTCTTCATAATCTTATCAAGCATTCTCCTAGTTGATTTCCATTTGGATTTTAGCCTTAAAGAATTGCATAATCTTGTTTGTTCTTTTGGTCAATGTGTATCTGTTAAAATTAATCAGCCCCAACACTGGTGTGGTGTGGATGTTAATTATGTGTTAATGTTATATCAAATGCTCCATAGTCATGTTTGGCACTGATTCTTGTGCTTGTTTCTTTAGTAGGCAAACAATTTGCTGGGGATTTTACCTGAGTTTTGTTTATTACTTTATTTCTACTGAATTGTGTATTTGAGTTTTGAGATTTTTGAAAAATGTGATGCTGTTAACCGGAGTGGATGATTACAGCTTTGCTGTGGATTAGCTTGAGAATGATGTACCACTTCTGTAATTTCTTTGGCTTCTTAAACTTGACTGTACTATTGTAATGTACTATTTAATGGTGATTTGGACCTAACACTCTCATTGAAAGCCCATAGAATTGCATGCTTAATTATTTCCTTATTGGGCAGGGAAGGGTGATTTTTTTTCTTTGGTATTTCAGATTTTTATTTTATTTTTACAGTAGTTTAGTTTTATACTTGGCACCTGGAATGGAGAATATACATAATTGACTCCATTTTAAATTATGGGTTGCTTGTACTGTCGTAGTTTTAAGTGATGCATTCCAATTTGACACTGCTACATGTAGGTTTCTGTATATATTGGCAGATCTGCTGTGCATGGTTTGTGACATTATATTGTATGTGTGCAGGATGATATGGACAGGAGAATTCGAGAACTTACCAATGAACTGGAGAGTGCAAATCGAAAATGTGAGGTTTATCGGGCAAACCTGCTTTCAGTTTTAAAAGATATTGAGGATCATAAGCAGCAGTTGTCGATTAAAGTGCAAAACATAAAGATTAGTATGAAAGACGGCCTCTAAATTGCAATACAGTTAGATACATGTAGTTTATTTTAAGTCTATGTAGTCACAATGTTCTTTGGTTTGGACTGGGCTGTTCGCCTGTTCCTTTCACTTTCAGTAAGTAGATGGTGTAGAGATTGGGTAGTCTTCTCTTGGATAGATGATGGATGTTAGGTTGCCTTGCACAGTGTATTTAATTTGGTGCCTCTAGATGTGGATTGTAATAAATTCAAAGTGGTAGTTACTTCATTCAAACCCAAACCCAATGTTTTTGCCTAAGATCTAATCAGGGGCAGTTCAACCATTAGGCCAAAGACCCAAAATAGAAGATAGCCTCTTAAATTATATCTATTTTTCTTATAGTGTTGCAAAAAATAATACTGTAATAAAAAAATAAGGCCTCTCACTTAGAATTAAAAAAAATAAAAAAGAGCTTCTTTTATTGGCCGATAGAATACCTTGTCTATCTTATGGTGTAAAAAAATTTAATAAATAAAAATTATTTTAAATATATTACTATATTCTTTTTGAATGTTCTTCAACATTTTATTAATATGTTTTATTACGTTTGTGGTTGTAAACGTTTTCAAAAAAAAAAAAAAAAAAAAAAAAAAATCAAACTCTAACATTCTAAGTAAAAAAATGAGATTAAATGGGTACGGAATAAAAAATGAATTGAATCAAGAACCCCTAAATCTATTTCTCCATACTCCATCAAAAGAAGAGAAATAAAAATCCAGTTCTCTATATGTCCCCTGGACACAATCTGTTACACCTTAGCAAGGATTTCCAAGATAATCAAGCCCCGGTGGAGAACAAGTTGCCAAATTAACATTGATGGTTCATCCCAAGAATTTAAGAAAAATAATGGGAAATCCCAAGATTCACCCATGCGCAAGTTAAAATTCTGAGGACTACCAGTTCCTCACACACTTTTTTATTTTATTGATAATTCCCTGGTTGCAATGGGGGAAGAGATTTGAACCCTAAACACCTCTATTGTAAACATCTGCAAGTGCTAGTTGAGCTGCTGAGAAATAAGTCATCAAAAAAGTCCATGAAAGAAAAGGTGTAGAAAGTATAGGATTTGGAGCTCCACTCGTAGAGTCTTCAGAATGAGGACTTAAAAAAAAAAAAAAAAAAAAAAAAGAGAGAGAGAGGAACTCAAGATGTGGCAAAGATATCTCATTGCCCTCAAAAGGACAACAATTCCTCTCTTTTTAAATGCAGCACATAAGACATGAAGGAGCTGTACCCCACACACTCTTTAACCTAACATGTATGTATAACTTGATGCAATGCATATATACTTCTCAAGATTAATTTCCTAATGCTAATAATGACTAGGGGTTGGGTGTTCTTAAGTATATATATTCAGATGTCTTCCACCTACAACATGTACATAGAGGCATGTTATCAAAAATAAAAAATAAAAACATGCACATATAGGCATTGTCATGGGGTTTTCATACCAGATTCATAGCCATGTTTTGCAGGATCCAACACAATACAATTATTTCATGATGTTAGGGCTTAAATAAACATAACAAAACCAAGAGCAGTTCACCAGACAATTAAAAGTAACCAAAAGAGGAGGGAAGGTAAACACGTAAAAGAAAATTTACTTGATAGTAATTTAAGAGAACAAATGAAAGTAGAAAAAAAATATAAATCAATTACATGCAACTCTATGGAGACAGATAAAGCAAAGGATAAGTAGAAATGAAAATTACTCTTACCTCAGATAGATGCTGTCCTGAGCACCTTTCAAGATCATCAGTGGTGCAATTTGTACGACTTCCATCAGTCGCCAAGTTACCCTTAACACGCCCGTTGGCCATGCCTGTTTTTCCCTCGTTCTTTGTTGCATGAGAAAGTTTTTTTGCAGCCACTTGCAAAGCACCCATTGCCACATCATAAGTTTCCAGAGCCTTTGCCCCTTCATCGACAAATTTGAAAACCTCATGGCGTAGGGTATTATATCGTACGGTATGAGATTCTAGATAATTGGTATATACATCACTAGTACGTTCTTCTAATATAACACTGCTCTTGGCATTTCTCGTCCATCGTTTTAATATATAGTGAGATGGGAGAGTAAGCACATTAGTCACTCTAAATACTGCCAATATATGTCTGCAAAGAAGACCTGAAAACTCAAACATCTGGCAACTACAAGTTGCTTTCATCTCCAAAACATTGAATTTAACATAATAAGCTTTATGATCCTCCCCAAACTTGGACACTTGATATGTGATTACCTCCCCATCATCCTCAGCCTTGGATGCCATGAAAGTTAGCGTTCCAACTAGCTCCTCTTGAAACCGCACAAATAGTTTTCTCGTGTAAAGTTCAGATGCTTGTTTCTCCATTGGAGAAGGGGTCTTCAAAATCGGGGCAGTGTTCATAGTATCATAATCTGCTTTCACCTCTTTCTCATTGCGACTCTCTAAAGCTTTCTCATATAGCTTAAAGAACTGACTCAGATTGGTTGAGGCATTCACATAGCCATCAAAGTATGAATTCATACTATCACTTCGCTGGGTTATAGACATTTCTGCAAAGAAGGTATCCCGTAAATATACAGGTACCCATTGCCTGCGAGCGGAGTAGATTGTTTGAAGCCACTCATGATCCCTGAGATCATATCTATCAAGAAGTGACAACCAGCAAGACTCAAATTCCTCAATCAACTCGGTCAAGTTAACACATTTATGAAAGTCCGCTTCAAAATTTGGGTGCTTGAGAAACACATGGGACAACTTCTCCTGGCATTTTTTGAAAATGTGCCATTTGCAGAAGCGGTGGCGGGTCTCTGGGAAAACCTGTGTGATGGCTGAACGTATCACCGCATCATGATCAGTTGTGATTGACACTGGAGGTCGACCAGACATTGCCACAAGCCACGTATTAAACAACCACACAAATGATGCTTCAGATTCATTTATTAGGAAAGCACAACCAAACAAAACAGGATGTCCATGATGGTTTATCCCAGTGAAAGGTGCAAAGGGAAGACGGTACCTATTGGACCTGTAGGTAGTGTCAAATGTAACAGTATCACCAAAGTAAGTATAGTTCAGCCTCGCCTTTGGATCAGCCCAGAAAACATTGCTCATAGACTGATCCTCATCACCCTGCACTGCATAGAAGAAATTTGGGTTCTCGGCATGCATTTGTCTCAAATAATCCAGAACAAGTTGAATGTCCCCTTCTAAGCTCCTCTGTCGGTTATTCCTCATGTAATTCCTACAATCAACCTCTGTAAATCCAACTTTGCTTATTCCACCATACTCTTTAATGAGAGCAGACATAATCCTCCGAGGACCCATCCCAGCAGCCTGCAAGGTATCAATCAAGGTCTTGGCAGGGCCAGAGATTTGCCTGTGAGAGCGAAGGCAGTGCACCTGATCGGGTGGAACCAGCTCATGATTGTGTTCCCTTACAAACCCAGACACAACCCATTTCCCTGAGTCCTGCATCTTGACAGACAAGGATGCTTTGCAGCCCACTCGAGTAATGGTTCTTGGGCGCTTAATCTCTCTGTCCTTGGTGCGCTTCTCATTCAAGTTGCGAAACCCCTCCTTAGCACAGACAAATTGCCTCTGTATGATAGCCCCATCACGCCTGGAACGACGGGAGGAGCTGACACGGGTACTGAAGCCAACACGACGAGCATAAGAATTATAGAAAGCCTTGGCAGCCTCTTCAGACTCAAATTCCATTCCTTCATAAGGTTCAAGGTCCAATAGGTCCCCCTCAGGAAGATAAAGTTCAGAGCTTGTGCCAGCACCACCTCCACCACTGGTAGTGATGTGAGTTGGGCTATCAACCATTTCTTCATCATCCATATCCACACCATCATCATCACCACCACCACTCCCCAACCCAATATCAAATTCAATCATCTCATTATCCATGTAGGAATTTGAATTATTATGATTTACAATTTCAATGGGCAACCTAACCGTGTGAATTTCTCACTCATATGCTTTACTAGTAAACACTGATAATCACAAATAGAAAGTATTCTAATTTCCAATACCCAAAAAGCCAAAAAAAAAAAAAGGAAACAAATTGAAAAACAAAGCACTGACCCTCATAAGCGTAACCCAACTCTGTTTTTCATAAATAATAATATCTCCTGCTCCATCTTCAGCCAAAAGAATCTCAGCCCACAAAGCAAAAACCAATATTATAGAAAATATGAAGAAAAACCCACCCAAAAAAAAGTGTTCTTTATCTGTTTTCAGCACAAGTTGTAGGTTTAACAGACACAGAAATGTGAGGTACAGAGTGTGGAAAGAAAAGTTAAGTTACTTTATTTTTCTTTGTTTTGTTCTAGGGTTTCTGTTGAGTATTGAGAAAGAAGAAGAGAAACCCTAGAGCTAGAATCAAATGGGTTTTGATCTGGTTTAGAATTTGGAGGGTTTGCTCTTTCCTTTTGCAATAAATAAAAATAAATAAATAAAAAAAGATTGTGAAGAAATGAGAGAGAGAGAGAGAGAGAGAGAGAGAGTTTTTTTTTTTTTTTTTTTTTTTTTAATCTTTTTGATTTCTTTTCTTTATTTTTTTTGGGTCCTTTTCAAATTTAATCAAGCGTGATAGGGTTGATGAGAATTTGCTATTTTCATTCAATCTCACATTCACCTATTATGTTAATCTTATCCTAAGCAATTGTACCAAATTACCAATTACAAGTTTCTTTGTTAATTGAAGAATTGACCAATTACTTTGGCTTTTTTTCTCCCTTTCATTTTAAATTATTAAAATAAATGAATAATTTCAAAAAAATTCCGCACTTTGCACTATAAAATCTAATATTAATATTTTTACAACAATCTTTTTTGTAATTATAGATCTATAGTAGATCAGGTGTAATTTTTAAATTTTATTTTAACTTATGAAGAACTAACACTTTAATAGTTTGTAAAAATATTGAAATTTTATGATTATAAAAAATCTTTTCCTTTTTTTGTTCAATTTTTAATTTACCTCCATTTTATTTTACCAAAGAAGTCATATATATTTCAAATTCTACTTATACTTTACTTTATTTACAAATTTCCCTTGTACTTCACAACTTCATTTACAAGATCAACTTCTTTATTTCATCTTTTAATCAAATGAGAGCTTATTAATTGCACAATGATATTTAATTAATTCTATTTCGTTCCATCAATCTGTCCAATTTCAAACCATTTATATGATATTATAAAAAGACACTACCAATTAAGCTTTAGACACTTAGGGGGTGTTTAATACACTTATTTAAACAACAATTTTCAGTGTTTAAACACTGAAACACGTATTTTCACAACACTTTTTAACCTACACATATTTCCACAACACTTAAGCAATGATACTAGATACCTCTAACCTAACGAGCCCCCACATTCGCAATGTCAATGATCAACCATGAAATGAGGATGCTTGTAAGTGTAATGGTATCAATAATCACAACTTGAGGAAGAAAGATGAAAGATGCAAGGTCATGAGGGGGAATAAACATTGGAAGTTGTGCAAGAATTTGCACAAACAAACACAAGACTCATCTAGTAAGAAATTTCTAGTAACATTATTGTTTTGTAAAAATACGTATAAGCAAAAATGTATGTAAAAATATATGTTATGTTATTTAAACACTGAAAATTGTTATTTAAACAACAGTACCAAACACCCCACACTAATTGCCGATTGAAATGTGCGTTGTGCAAACCACTTGACCGTGCACCATCTCAATCCAATGGTGCAATCAGCTTGATGACGGTCCAATGAGTTTGGACCAAGATCAACGTGTAAAAAAAACCTCCTAATCCAATGAAGTTGGCTTAAGAGTTACGACTACAACATAAAATATTACTCCCATCCCATCCATGGTTACCGTTAATTTTACTCTTAAGATTTGGCTAACAGCGTTGTTAACTCTTGTAGGCGCATAGTGATAATATTCAAGCCTACTTCTGTCCCCCCTTCTTGGGTATTGTCTATAGAGGAGTGAGATACACCGCTCCACCAGTTTCAATTAATACACAAACGAGTTAGAATAATGCATTATGTGAAGAGTTCATTAGGGCCAGCTATTATGAGACTAGATACAACTTAAATATTCGATTTAGAAATAACCAAAGAGTAAGTCTTAATCTTATTAACTCGTGTTTGGCTAAGCTTGATTTCCAGCTTACTTTGATTACTTATTAGCTAATTATTGTCAGCCAAATAAAAGGCAAAGAAAACAGGTTGTAGAACCCAAGACAAGCCTATAGAGAAAAACACTTGGTAAATGAATCAACTACAAATCATAGGTAAATCCCTCTAAAGGCTCGGACAAACTTTGAGCATCATTTCCAATATGGTGTGAAACGTTTCACACGGAATCAAAATCATCCAAGGTCTATCAGATTTCACATAAGCATAAATATTGCAATATAGGAGTACATATAAAGGCAAGCACAAAGCCAAGAATAGGCAGATAAAGGCAGCTAGCATGAAACTCAATATAAAGAACACCATCCAAATCGTGCTGTGTGTAATGGATTTCATATTCTGTTCTTGCACGTTAGAGTGTTCTTCGTACCTGTGTATGATTGATTGGTTGTTTGCAGTGATTACTGCTTAATTGAATAAAATGTTATTCATTAAAAAAAAAAAACAATCAAAATAAGCATAAAACCATCCGATTCAACAGTCAAATACCAAAAAGATACGCTAGAAAGAAATAGAAAACATCTTAACCGGAAACATATACTCAAAAAAAGTTGTCTAACGGCACATTCATCTCATCGTTGTTATACCCAAACTAGCTCAAGCATCATTCCTCTCAGGCTCCTCCAGGACTAGCTTACCAGTTGGTTTTGCCAACAGATCGGTATGCTCTTGGAATGGAGACTTTGTGAAGCGAGTCTCTCTCCAAAAGTCAGGTGTAAGGAAGCCATAAGTTTTCAGCAGACATTCAAATGTTGCCTGCAAAGAAAGAACACCATTATGATCCACCGATTTATAAATAGCACATTACATCTTTAAAAATACCTTTCATGTCTCTCTCATTCAACATTTTTTTTTAATAATCATAATATCATATACATAACAACCATCTTACCTTCAAACACACAAAATTGCATTTTATGTCTCTTATTCAACATAGAATTTATATATAACTCATACATTTTAACCTAAGGGAACTACGTATAAGAAATTCTCACTATTGCAACTGATATAATAATATCTTTGAAAACCAACAAGCCTCTTGAACGAGTAATCAACCTTCACCAAGCCAATAGTATATATATCCTCTCTATTCAAATGGACCCATTTCATCATTCAGACTAGACAATAGAATAACATTTCTCAAATTTTCATAAACCCAAATATTGAATCAATAGTGCAGACAATAACATATCACTACAACAATAAATCTTATCGATTCAAATCCCAACATAAGCAGCATACAACATATCATGAAAGAAACAAAAAGAGAGAGAGAGCTAACCTTGACGAAGTTTCCGAGAGTCTTAGTGGAACCCCTGGAGGAAGTGAAGACATCATCAATACCAGCAAACTGAAGCACCTTCTTCGGAACCCTAGCGGCCACAATTCCGGCACCACGAGGAGCAGGAACCATACGAACAGTAACGGAACCACACTTTCCGGTGACCTTGCAGGGCACCGTATGAGGCTTACCGATCTTGTTACCCCAGTATCCTCTCCTGACAGGAATGACAGAGAGCTTAGCCAGAATGATAGCGCCACGAATGGCCGTAGCAACCTCCTTGCTGCACTTGACACCGAGCCCGACGTGGCCGTTGTTGTCGCCGACGACGACGAAGGCCTTGAAGCGAGTTCTCTGACCGGCACGGGTCTGTTTCTGAACGGGCATGATCTTCATGACCTCGTCCTTGAGACCAGGGCAGAGCTTGTCCACGATCTGGTGCTCCTTGATTGGGAGCGAGTGGAGGTAGATCTGCTCCAGGGATCTTATCTTATCGGAATGGACGAGGCGTCCAAGCTTTGTGACTGGCACCCACTTCTCCTCCTCCTCGCGTCTCCCGCGGCGGCGTCCACCACGCCCGCGGTCGCCTCTGGAGCGTCCGCCACCGAAGCCTCTGCCGAAGCCTCCGCGCTCTCCTCCTGCTCCACCGCGCTCAGCCATGATTAGGTTACTGGAAATGGGAGATTTTTTGGGATTTCTCTTTTCTTCTGTGTGCGAGAGAGAGTGAAGGGAGGCGAAGGGAGAATGAAGCGATTTAGAGGGTGAGCTAGGGTTTTTGAGGGATTGAGTTAGGATGGTGTTTGGTTACGAGACTCACTTCAGCTTACGATGGGATTAAGAGCCTTTTGTGGTGTTGCAGGCCCAATTCTAAATTGTAAACCCTACAAAAGCTAAGGTCCAGCCCAGTCCAAACAATTTAGAGCATTGTTTAACTATGTAAATAGATAATAAAAAAGAATTTGGATAATTAGGGATATTGACACAATATTTTTAAGTCCCAATGAGCTAAGTTATTCATGATTACAATCAGTTTGATTGTAAGCAAAATAGATCAAAGCTTAATGATTCTGAACAGTAAACATATCAAAGCCTAATTAATCTAAATAGTACTGATCATATCAATGTTGTGTAAATCAAAGTCAAGGAAATCATACTACCCACCAAACTAATTTGAAGACAATTGTGAATTAAATGTGATTAACAACTATGAATGTGATTCAAAGCCAAAATAAACTTGGTTAAACTGAATAACAAGATTATAAGGAAGCACTTATTGGCATGAATACCGTACAAAACAAGCCAAATGCAGTATGAGAAAATTTCCTAAGGAAATAAATTATAAGATCTCTTGAGTGAAATAAGTTTGTCAAGTCGAGTATGGTGTTCTTTTTTCTTCTTCTTTTTTGATAACGAGCCGTACATTTACACTTAAGGCTCGATGGTTATTAGCAATTGTTTCTTCTATCTTTCTTTCCTTGGGCTTGGATGATACTTGTTAAAATGTTAGAGAGTAGGTATAAATCATTTAATGCCATTTGCCTTTGTTTCATTATTAGTAATTGCCATGAGAATTTTCACATCTAACCCTCAATTTTTCCAGTACTTTTACAAATAGAATGTTTCTATAGTGCCACTTGTCACACCTTTAATAACTTGAAGAAATTTTAAATTAATTCCAACCAAAATATGGTATTTTTTTAGTTTTAAATTTGTTTGATATATTTAACCTAGAATCTTGATAAAATATTATGCCTAGACTACTTTGGGGTTATTCTCCTAGCTTCTCCTTCTCTATTTCCTTTTCTTCTTGAGAATGCACACAAAGAGGTAGATGGTTGGCCCCCAATACTTTTTTCTATCTTTTTTCCCCTAAATAAGCAGAAAGAGAGGTTGTGGTGAGAAGAATAGCCGCTTTAAATATCGTAAGATTGGAAAATTAGGCCGAAGATGAAGCTTGGACTAGCTATTGCTTAATGCTTTGTCACCCTCCATAAAAGACATAATGTTATTGATGCATGGGGGAAAAAGATAAAATTCAATTTGTGGTTTAGCATAAGGTATATAAGCAATATCTCTTCCCTCTCTGTGCAACTTTCCCCAATGCCATTTTCATTACTGTTGTTTGTTCGCGTAGAAGTAAAAAGAAATAGCCAAAAATTACCAGAATTTCTCACGGTTAGTGAAACTTATTAGTAATTTACACCATGGTTACAAATATTTGGCTAATCTGCTAGAGATGCTCTAATAAGACTAGAGTTAAGAAGGCCATAAAAAGCCATGTAAGAGACTTGATTATCAAAAAATAAAAAATAATAAAGAGCCATGTAAGAGACTATGAAACTTACGAAATGAGGTTTTTGTTATCTTCTTCAGATTTTTTTATATGACATGAATGCGGTATATCTAAATCATCTAGATTAATACAAAGTGAGTTGAAATACAAAATGTAAAGAATTTAAGGCCAACTACGGCATGGTTGCCTTTTTTGAGGATTTAAAATAAAAGAATTTGAATAATAAATTATTAGTATAAATTATTCGATATAATAACTCCATTTTTTTTATGATTCCAATGACTGGAGAGGAAAGATCCATTTGTTTGATGATTTCAATGACCGGAGAGGAAAGATTTGAGCCCAGTATTGCTTATAAAAGAAAGACAACAATACTATTGAGTTATATGACTCTAGACAATTTATAAAAAATAAAAAATAAAATTGAGAAGAACTCTATGCAAATTTAACTTTACATGCTGATGTGACTTTTGAAAATTTTGCTCGAATATATTTTTTATATATTACCAATCCACATTGTGGGGACGTAAGCTCAAATATATATTAGGCCTTGGGCCTGTCCAAAGAGGCCCCGTGATCCGAGAATAGATCAATAGCAAGGAAGGCGTAATCTTCGAACTTTATGAGCGAATTGTGACTATAGAAGGTGGGAGAGGTTGTCCGAGGAGGAATATCCCATCGGCTAATTGCAACGAAAATCAAGATGTACCTCCTATCATTCAGGGTGACGTTCCAGGAGGTTCTATTGATAAAGACATGCATCATGAACGTACAGGGAAGATGGGAGCTAGGAAATATCTAAGAGAAAACTGCTGCCACAGCATTAAATGCCCTGCAACTAACTTTCTAACTGCATTTATGTGGAGAAGACCCTTGAACGGTGTTGCATTGGCTACCCCAACTCACATAGGGTCGAAGAGAGTGTCCGATGGGACAAGCACTCAAGTAGTAACCCAAATGATCAACAAGTGGAGGGCCAAGGTCATTTAAAAGAAGATATATAATGTAAGAGACCCCTAATGAAATAGAGTTCGAAAAAGAGAAAGAAAAATACTGTAGTAATCAAGAACTGAACTTGTAATCAAATTCGAGAATCAATATACAATAACTAATCTCCTCAAACTATGCCGAGGACAGATTTCTTTAGTTTAATCAATCTCTCTTCCTTTTCTTGTTATCTGAACCCACTTCATTTGTTGTCCAACTCATTTAAGCCTAATTTTTTAACCCACACTCTACAAATTCATTGTATTAGGTTTATTGGGCCTAAACTGGTCCACCCTGTGGACAAAGAATCAAAATCTGGTCCTTACAATTAACGCTATTTGTGGGGAATTCTGAGGTTATAGTTAGTTTATCATTCAACAATGGTAGGTTCAGGTCCAAACCAAGCAGAATCCATGGGGTCTCAATGGCAAAATCACTTTCGTGATCTTGAATAGAGAATGGATCGGGAGGGTAGTGTGCACACTACTCATACTATGAGCCAGTCTCAGGGTGGGAGCCACATCTCTCATGAGCAGAATGCTAAGAACATGCAACGAGAGATTAATCATCTAAAAGGGAAGTTACGCCACGAAGGGCCAAGGCGAACTCCCTCACATTCTGACTTATCTTCTGTCGGTGAAGAGGATGTTAGTTACAAATGCAGATCAAGGACTCCTCCTATTGAGTCTTTCTCGTATAATGAGGACTACCATCATGAGCACGGAAACAAAAATTCATCTTCCAAAGGCTTAGGGAATGATGCTATGAGTAGAGCATTCAACCAAATTTCCAGGTCACCCTTCACACGCAGAATCGAGGGAGGTAAACTTTCTTCGTGGTTCAACCAGCCCACGTTCACCATGTACAACAATCGAACAAATCCTGTGGAACACATGAGCCACTTCAACTAGAGAATGGCTGTGCACTCCAAGAATGAGGTTTTGATGTGCAAGGTGTTCCCTTCTAGTTTGGGGACTGTGGCCATGAGGTGGTTTGACGACCTAGGTGCAGGTTCCATTAATTCTTTCAAGGAGCTCACCTAGGCGTTTAGGTCTCGTTTTATCACATGCAGTAGAGTTCCTCGACCCTTAAATTCCTTATTATCCATGTCCACGCGAAAAGGGGAGACCCTAAAAACGTATTCGGACAGATACTAGGAGATGTTCAACGAGATTGAAAGGGACTTTGATGACAAGGCTGTAAAGACCTTCAAGGTTGACCTACCCACCGTGCATGATCTGAGAAAATCCTTGACCAAGAAACCGACCAGAAGTAAGGTCGGCTTATGGACCACATTGATAAATACAAGAGGGTTGAGGAAGACCAATAGTAAGGCAAGGGGAAAGGTAAGGTTATCCCTCAAGAGATGAGGGATTTCAGGTCGGACCACTATAACAATAATAGACCCCGAAAGGATTTTGCAGGACAATCTGGGTCTATAGCTCCTCAGGCATTTAACATTGTGTTCTAAGAACCAGTGCATCAAGTCTTGGAGAAGATCAAGAACGATCCATACTTTAAATGGCCGAACAAGATACCCCATGAGGCGCAACTAAAGTCTTCATTGCCAATACCACCAAGAACGAGGACTGCAGAACTTTGTGGAACTATTTAGAGCAACTAGTCAAAGAAGGAAGATTACAACAATTTTTGTATCCACCCAACGAGCATGGAGATCAAGCAAGGTCAGGGGCTCAAGGGAATGCGTCTTCAAGGCCCCCTTTGGGCACGATTAATGTCATCTTTGCCCCTAGGAGAACTTGTTCTCAACCTTCTAGGGTGATGTCTGTAGCTCAGCTACTAGCCGAGGACTTTGATTTTGAGTCAAAGAGGGTTAAAATGGAGACCCGACTGGCGCTAAGTTTTTTGAAGGATGACAAGATTGGAACCATCCAGCCACATAATGATGTTTTGGTGGTCACCCTCAAAGGAGGATATGATATGAAGAGGGTGATAGTAGACCCGGGAAGTGGTGCAGAGATCATGTACCCTGACTTGTACAAAGGGCTAAACCTGAGACTTGAGGATTTGACAGCCTATGATTCACCCTTGGTAAGTTTTGATGGGAAAGTTGTCATTCCAAAGGGTCAAATTAGGAGAGCCAGTCCGTAACTAGTGGACCGGATTGAGGAATAAGGAATGAGGAATAAGAGGGAATTGATTCCTTGTAAGACACTTCCTGAAAAAAAAAAAAAAAAAAAAAAAAAATTTAAAATTCCTCCAAAGTTTGGAAAAATGAAGAATAAGAGAGAATTGAGTGTATTTTAATGAATTTTCACTAAAATCACCGTAATACTCCCTTTTTCTCCCCTTAAATTTTCATACTCCTATTTTATTTATTTTTATATAAGAAAGTGATATATAAACCTTAGGTTGGATTATTCCACTTTTTGCTTATGAGACATTTCAGAAATCCAATGAATTAATAGTATAGTTGATGAGACCTAGAACCTCTAGATTTACGATACATCATAGTTCATTGAGTCCATCACGTAGGTGTCCCTAAAGGGGCATCTATTTTTATTAAAGAAGAGACATAATAAAAACATTATTATAAAAATGATTAATTTCCTTTTATTTTCATTCAATTCCCAAATAATGTTACTTTTTCTATTCATTTATTTTCAAACCGCTAAACAAGAAAAATGACAATATTTAATTCATTTTCATTATTTTATATTTTATATATTCTATTCCATTTATTTCCTTTATGAACATAAGCTAAGTAAATAAATTCACAAAAATAAGCTAATGGAAAGCACATTATCCAAATATTTGTACATAATCTAATCTCATCTATTAGGAGAATTAGGATTTTATTCCTCATCCTCATTGTTGTAACTATTGAATTGTAAAAAAAAATTTGTTATAACTTAAATATTTTCTATTTTAATAAAAAAGTGAAATATAAAAGAGAACCAATGTCTAGTGTCCATTTGGTAAAAGAAGTATTTGTTTTTTTCTTTTTGTATTTTTAAAATTTTCATTAATAAAATTTTAATAGATCTAGTTTTTTAAAAATAAAAAAATAAAGTAACTCTTATTATTTTTCTGTCACATATTTAATATAAAAATAACAAAAAAATAAAATATTTTTCTATTGTCATATTTGGCAAGTAAGGGCCAAGGAATCTATGAGAAATTTTTTTTTTGGGGATTAAGGGCCCGTTTGGTACATGTGTTTTGTGGGAGGAAAAAGGCCCAGCCCAACGTAATGGGCCGAAGGCCCATAGGAGGGCTATTTTGCGACCGAGAAGAAGAAGATGGAAAAGGCAGGGCCCGTCTGGAAGTGGGACCCTCAGAAGGAAGAATTATCACAATCCGAAGAGGATATCTCCTGTCCGAAGAGGTTGTAATCCTCTGACGCAATATTATAAATCAATTGAATGTGTGAAAGGCCAAAATGACCTTCTGAGGACTCCACCTGATCAAGATAAACTCTGAGTATGCTATGGAACGATAAGGATGGAGAAATATCTAAGGGGAAAGCTGCTACCACCATATTTAATGCACTGCAGCAACTTTTTTGGCCGCATTTATGTGGAGAAGACCCCTGAACAGTGCATCCTAACCTACCGCCACTCACACAGAGCTAAAAGAAGATGGCTGACGTGACATGTACTCAAGCAAACTCATGGATGAGGAACAAGTGGACGATGGAGATGAGGAGAAGGGTGACTATATAAAGGAAGGAAGCTCCTAACAAGAGGGGAAGGATGAGAGCTTGATTAGAACCCTAAGATTTTTGTTCATCAGATAAACAATAGTGTAGCTCTTCGGATTTTCAGATTTTACGTATAAATTCATATTGGCTTGTGTTTGAAAGTTGTGATCCATTATTATCAATCCCATACTTAACCTAGCTCTTTCACCCATACTCTACAAATTAATTGTTTTTGGGCTTGGGCCACAAATACCAACCCTACATGTTTAATTAATAGTTTTCAGTTTTTTTGAAAATACGTGTGAGTAAAAAAATGTGTAAAAATACATATAGCCTGGGTTTGGATACAGCGTTAAGCTGCGGCGCGTTTCATCTCTCGCGTTTTCTCTTTTTTTTTTTTTTTTTTTTTTTTTTTTCCGCACTTGTTGACTTTGGGGACAAAAAAGTACTGTGCATGCACTGTTCACGCACTGTTCATGTCATATTTAATATTAAAAGTGGGTCTCACAATACTATTCACACATTTAAAAATTATTTTGCTACAGTGTTTTCAGCAACAATCAGTTTTTATCAACTTTCAGCAACAATAAGTGTTATCCAAACGGACCCATAATGTTTAAAAATTGAAAACATGTGTTTGAATTTGCGTACCATACAGGGCCTAAATATACAGTAAAAAAAAGAGGTGGGTGGGGGTGCATTCACGAGGAAGTTTGTGTTTGATATGGAGAGAAGAAAAAAAAGGTGAAAAGGGGAAAAAATAGTAGCGCTAGTTGGAACTTTTTTTTTTTTTTTTTTGGCTGAATAGCACTAGTTGGAACTTGGTAGCGGCATTGCAATTGCAATTGCATTTTTGCATATGCAAGACAGTAGAGTAGTGGTGAATATGATACACGCGTGACTTTAGCTTTGCTGATTGCTCCCTTATTTGGCTACCTTCTCTTCTCTTTTTTATTACACTACACACACTGCCACAAAGCCACACAGAGCCCAGACAGACAGACTCCACATCCTTTTTAGAGTACAGAGTGAGTCAGGTGAAGAATCAGTGTCACCCATCAACCTCCAAGCTTTTGAATTCCAGGTAACTCTCCTTTGCTACATTAGTTGATTTGCATTAGGGCAGGCCTCTTCATAACATCAACTACACTGTTTTCTTCTTCTACTACTCAAACGTTTCCTTTTCTATATATATGCTAGCGTGTTTCTGTTTCTGTTTCTGTTTGTTTTTTCGTTTTATTCCGTCTTTGCTGAGAGCTAGGCTCTTCTTCGCAATGTTCTTGTGCTTCTAAAGTCTCTGTCTTTCTTATCTCTTAGCTCTATTCACACTCAAACACCCTTGTCATATCTTTCTTAATACCAAGATAAACTAAAAAGAACTGGGCTTTTTGTGATTTTTGTTGGCTTCTCTTTTACATTTTTAGATAAAGACTTTCAATTTTGAAGCTTTGTTGATGTGTGCTGTTTGGGTGGTCTTGCAGAGACTTTTTGAATTTTCTATCGTAATGGACTTTTTGTGCTTTGTCTTCTATCTTCCCCATCTAGCATAAACAATAAGATACCCAGAAACGACCACAGCCCTTTTGAAGGACTAGAATTATGGATGATAACAAACAAGAGCTTGAAAATATGGTGGACCCACTTGATAAGGACAACAATCTGACCCATCCCCATGCACCAGTTGACCAAGTGGAGAACAACATTGATGATGATAAGGGTCTTGAAATCCCTATTGAAAACCAAGTTCCAGTTGATGTTGCTACTGCCTCCCTTAAGACCTCTGATGATGCCAATGTTGCTGTCAATGAACCAGTGCTTTCCGACACCCAGACTGATGTTAGCAATGCAAACCCTTTAAATCAGCCAAAACCCGATGAGAGGTCCATGGAGATAGAGGTCAAAGTTGATAGGGAAGTGAAGGACACCGAAACAGTTGCTGCTAGTGATTTCAATTCTTCCAATCAGCAAGGAACCAATGTGCCCCCTGAGGGTTATATGGAGATAGAGGCCAAGCATGATGATAAAGGGCATGAATTGAATGTTGGAATGAGCAAAATGGAGCTGTCTCCGGATAGAGAGATTAAGGAGCAAGTGTTGAAACCCAAGTTGGATGTAGGTAATGAAGTTTGTATGAAAATCCCAGAGCAGTCATTTCTTTTGGCATCAGATGGGGTTGAGGGTGATGAGTCCGGAACAGAGGAGGAGCAAATGGCATTCATGATGGATGTAGAAAATTTCCACAGGGAGAGGAGCCTGGAGTTTAAGCCCCCAAAGTTCTACCAAAAGGAATTGAATTTGCTCAAGTAAGCGTTTGGCAATTTTTTTCTTTTAAAATTTGCATATAAATTTCGTTAGAGAACCTTTTCTAATTTTATGGTCAAAATCTTGGTTCTTTATTTGATTTAGGTTATGGAGAGCTGTAATCAAACTTGGTGGCTATGAACAGGTTTGCCTGGGTTTATTTTTCCTTATAATCCAATTTTTTTTTTTTTTTTTTTTGCTCTTCTTTTTGGGGGTCCATCTTCTGTCATGCCTCAGCATTATAGATTATTGTTAGAATTTTTTTTCCCAAAATCCCAATAAATTAAAATTCATTGACTTGATATAATTAGAAAAGATAAAACATAGTTCTGATGCTATGTTAGAAAAAGCAAGACATAGTTTTGATAACTTGATAAAAGTGTATGAGAAAACATGAAGAAGAAAATAAAGAAGGCAGATAAAGAAAGAAAGAGAACATAGAGAATTAACATGGTTGTTCGGCATTATAGGTCTACCCTCACAGTGAAGAGCCCTTGATGGCTACACCTTTTCTATTTAGCTCTATGGATATTAAAATGAACCCAATGATGGATAATTATGGTAAGCTACATCCTAGATGATGCGTTCATTGTAATATAGATGGAGCTTAAAATTAAAGATGTAACCGTTAAGTATTTTTTGCTATGAATGTATACCTTTAATGCCGAACCACGTTAATTGCCTATGTTCCCTCTCTTTATTTCTTTCCTTGCCTTGTTTATTTTCTCATACACTTAATATAAGTTATCTTTTCTAATATGGTATGAGAGCCATATCTCATATTTTCTAACATCGTACCGGAGTTATGTTTTGTCTTTTCTAATATGGTATTAGAGTCATGTCCCATCTTTTCTAATAGATTTAAATTAAATTTAGACATTATTCAAAATTTAAGAATGAATTCACATAGTTGGCTAACATAAAAAACCTTCTCCCCCCTCTCTCAATCCCCAACACAAATGCTCGTGCATTTTTCATTTGAATAAACAATTTATGTACTTCTCTATATATTTATCACTGCCATGAAAGTATTACAGGCTTGATTTCTGTTTGTGGACATTCATAGGTGACTTCGTGCAAGTTGTGGCGGCAAGTGGGACAAGCATTCCATCCCCCAAAGTAAGTAATTAAACCTTTTTTTTTTCCGTTTCTGCCTGTATTCTAACTATGGTAGGGCCAGGTAGGCTAAAAAAAAAAATTCTGCAATTCTCCTTAGGGTGTAAAAAGGGGGAAAAAGGATAGTAAAGACAAGAGAATTTGCAAGTGGGAGTTTGTAATTCTTGTTTAGTGTAGACCGCTTCCCCAACCACTCTAAAAAAGGCTCCTTTCTGTTTTAACAGGGACATTATACAAGTTTCATTATCTATTGCAATACAATGGCTAATCTTTTATAATGATTTGGCTTGACCAGGACCTGCACTACTGTCTCTTGGACTTTCCGAATTTTTTATGAGAAGGTTATGCTCTACTTGCTATGTTTCTCCTCCTGTACATTAGTTCCTGAACTTTTTATTTGCTTACTTGCAAGTATTTTGTAGTTCCTGATTATCAATTTCTGCAGGCACTTCTTGAATATGAAAAGCATAAGATGGGTGCTGGTGAACTCACAGAGCCTAATAGAGTTAATAGTCAGGTAATTTAAGTTAGCTAATCATGCGGTCATGTCTTTGGTGTTTGTAGAAAAATATGATGTCCATTTCATTGTCAATATGGATGCTTTGCTTCAGGCACTTTTGACTTTTAGGTTGTAGAGAACTGGGGGGAAGAAAGTGGGAGGGGTTGCATTGTTTGGTGGAGGAACTTTAGTTATGTCAAAGTTGTATGCCTATGGTTAGGTCATATGTGGTTTGGTTTTTGACTGCTGTGATTGAACAATACATATATCAGAAAATGGTCTGGATGATGTGTTTTTGTGGAGCTGGTGCCCTTAGTAGATGATCAAAGTTACTAAATGATTTCTTAAAAGGGCATTAGGGAGATAAATGCTACATTTGGGATAGAGGGAGTGGAGTGGGGAAGGTTTGTTCTGGAAAAACCCAAAATTTGTTCTTTAAAAGCATTTGGTTATTGTGGAACAAATTTGAGTTTTGGGCAAAGAATCACTAGACTGAGTATATTTGAGATAATTCTTTTAGTGTGGTGATCAGATACGATTACTGGATTCTATTGTTTCATCAAGACAACAAGGTTTGGTTGTTTTGGAGATTGGGGAGCGTTATAAACTACAAGCTAATGGAGGTTTCAAGATTACTTTTTTTTTTTGGTGGTTACCTACAATGGGTTTGTTTTGGGACCTTTCGTTTCTCAATTTTCACAGCGAATTGATGCCTCATTCTCTCTTTGCTTTTGTTTTGCATTTTTGTTTGTTTGCTTCTATTTTTCTCCATCCTTTTGAAAATTTTGAATTTTGGTATAATCCATGCACAAATGGTATGCATCCACACAAAGAATAAATTATAAAGAGCCAGCCATAATGTGTTGTTTTTCTTTACATGAGTGCATACTAAATACATTGTGGTGTGTCTTTTAATTTAGTGAGAATCTTAAACTGAAAAATAAATGGCTAATTATGTATTGGTGATATTTAAGACACATGATGATATTACTGGAATGCTAAAGCTGGACTGCCTGATGCAGTTTTGCAGTTATTGGGCATTAGTGGAAATACAATCTGGTTCTGCACAAAGTGATTACAATGATTCATGTTTGGTGTGAGTAATAATTGATGATTATTATGAACTCATTTGGTGTTGCAAGAGCGAGCTTAAATGATTGTAACAAATTTCTGTGCAGGTTGGTGATAGTCAAGCTTTGGGATCAGGTAGGGCACTAAGGGATGCTGCAGCTCGTGCAATGCAGGGTTGGCACTCTCGGCGTCTTTTTGGGAATGGTGAGATTGGTGATCCAATTATTAAGGTATGTGGAGAACTTTTAAGCTCTATAAATTGAACTCTTGTGTGTTTTTCCAATTTTTGGTTTTCATTGGTTTTGCCTTTTTCTCCTTCCTTGTGATCATTCTGTATTATTTCATATAATAAGAATTTTTTTTTTTTAATTTTAATTTTTTTTTTAAGGAGAAGAATTTGAGTTCCATGCCAAAGGGTGACAAACAGGTTAAAAGTGTTGGTATGACCACTCTACTGGGTATTGTGTTCAGTAATTTTAACTGCCA
The DNA here is from genome assembly GCF_002906115.3 of Quercus suber. Taxonomy (NCBI): domain Eukaryota; kingdom Viridiplantae; phylum Streptophyta; class Magnoliopsida; order Fagales; family Fagaceae; genus Quercus; species Quercus suber. The sequence goes on along the minus strand of NW_027069708.1, from coordinate 545,117 downwards.
TTATGGTCCTCTTTTGAACTTGGTTCACTAACTCAGGTTTACTAAAGCGGAAAAAGCCATCTACTGTTGAGCGTAACATCCAAGTTACTCACTTGAAAGTGACAAAGCCACAGTTAAGTTTATTGTTTTTTTTTTCCCTTCCGTGAGGTCTAGGTTTTTGTAACTCATTTGATATAAAATGTGGTACATTTGCTCTTGGAATTGCTCAAGTTCTGTTTTTGACAGATTGGAAACAATGGTTGTTGATGTTGGACCCCCAGCTGATTGGGTGAAGATCAATGTTCAAAGATTTGTAAGTTTCTCTCTTGTGTCACTCCTAAGACTAATATACTCCTATTAGTCCTCTAGCTTTTTTGCAGTGAATATCTTACTAGGTTTGAAATTTTGACCGTTCACAGAATGACTGCTTTGAGGTGTATGCCTTAGTTCCTGGGCTTCTGCGTGAGGAGGTCAGTATATGCCTGGAAACAACTTCATTTATCTCATTTCTGATCTTCTATTACTATGATGCAATGCTTGCATGTACATTTGAAATTCTTCCTGTTTTTTAAGAGGTAGACTGTCTATAACGTGGTGGTTAAATGGAAACAAAATAGACATCACTTGCTTGGTTCAAATGGAGAATTATTCCCATTTAAGAGTTCTATTTGGTTCTGACTTCCAATTATGAACCAAGTGGATATAATGAGAGATAGGTTGATGCACCAAGGTCCAGAATGTAGAGAAACTACGCAGATGTCTTTTTGTGATAAGTGACTAAGATGATAGTGTATAATCTTAAGACCAAATGAAAGAAACTGCGGCCCATACCTGGGGCTAGGTAGTCTTTGAACAACTAAGTAAATTTTCTTTGGCTGGCGCTGGACTCAAAAATTTTTTTTTTTTGAGAATCGGACTAAAAGTTGGGAATGAAGTTTGGGCCTGAGATCAATCCAACCCAATTAGTAAATAATAAATTTCCTTACAGATTACAATTGTCAACAGTTGTGAAACAATTTAAATCTGCAAAACACGGTTTGAGATCAACCCAAATCAAACATTTTTACTCATCAGAAAACTTCCTACTACTATACTGTTCTATGGTAGTTAATTTTATTGGTAAATTTTTTATTAACAAACTAAAACCAAAAAACAGAAAAGTACACAATCAGTGCTAGGACATATTACCGACTGTGAAGCTCACACTTTTGATGCCTTTTGTATTGTGTTTTTGCTTTACTATTGATTACATCCTTATTCTATGTAATACAGGTGCACGTTCAGTCTGATCCAGCTGGATGCTTGGTTATATCTGGTCAACCTGCGCAACTGGATAATCCTTGGGGTGTCACACCCTTTAAAAAGGTTTGTGAAGTGTCACTAATACCTAGATTACTTTATTTGAAGGTGTCATCCAGTGCTGTTTTGCAGCAGGTCCTGGTCACTTGGCAATTGAATTGGAAGAGACTTTTGGCCTTAAAAGGAATTGCAAAATTGATGACATTGGAAGCTACCTAAATCATCTAATTCTACCCCTCAACATTATGTCACCTTTTTGTTTTAGTCCAATTCAGAATAGTGTTGATTTCTTTTAGGCTAATAGTGTACATATGCGGATTTTGAGGACCCCGATTGTCTTGATAGATTTAATTAGTTGAAAAGAAAAATAAAATTAGGAGTTAATTAGAGTACCAGGCCTGGGCAATATCATTTTCCTGTACTCTTATCTGTGACAATTTAGTGTTGTCTTCATATATTCATTGGTCTTCAATCCCTTGTTATGTAGGCTTGAGACTCTATAAAACTATACCTGACAGTAGAAGTGGTTTTGGTTTTAGGTTGTCAGCTTGCCTTCTAGAATTGATCCGCATCAAACATCTGCCGTTGTGACGCTGCATGGCCAGTTGTTTGTGCGTGTGCCATTTGAGCAGTCAGATTCGTAGAATGTGGAGATGATGTTCCTGTTCCCTGAATGCAAAGATTGCTCCAGATTTTTTTCTAGAAGATGAATTAATTTTATGTGGATGATGGAAAGTCCGAATTTCTCTGTAAGTTTTATGTATTTGTTTCATGCTTACAGTTGAAGCTCAAGCAGCCTACTGATTGGATGTATGTACAATTACAATCTATATTATCCTGTAATTATTAGCTGTTATGATTAAATCTGATGGGACCATATGTAGGGGTGGGCTGGGATATATATCAAATTGTGGATTACTGACCCCATTTAGGAAGCTATGATTTTTACCATTTGGCTTAAATTTTCTTTACGTCTTTAATTGCAAACAACTACAAATTAACTCAATTTGATTGAGGACGTGCCATGGTATTGTAATCATTCTATTGTTTTCTGGAAAACATGGTGAGGTCATTTTTATACTATGTTACATTTGAAATGTATCTCTTGTTATATTCCTTGGAGAACTCTTAGGGTGGGGATTGGAGATCTCATAAGAGGGTCCATCATGTTCTAAATGCTTGATTCCACTGATCTGGTGCAAGAGAAAACTGATTTAAAGCTGTTTTCCTTTTGGCCACAATTATGTGTGACTTCTCAAATCAGCTCAAACCTGTCGATTGTGTTTCTATTGCGTTTCTAAGAGACACTAGAGCCAGTTGATATTCTATCTCTGGTCATTGGTTTTTTTGATAGCAGAATCAGTCCATCAAGGCCTTTCAAATGTGTCCATTGTAGAAACTGAACAAACACTTGTGGACACCCTTTACTTGCACCTATTTAATTCTAATCGAAGTGAAAATAAAATAGTTCCTCTATGGTTTTAGGGGGAGTTGGGTTCTAATTACTTAGAAAATGGTGATTAATGCTTTGTTTTGCATTCATTAAAAATATAGCGGTCAACTCTTTGTTTGGCTTAATTTTTAATGCTTGTTTTGCAGTCGTCTGTGTTCCCTTGCTTTCTTATCTGTGGTTTATCATTCTAGCGAGTTCATTAGTTATCTAATACAACTTCCCTATGGTACTGAAAAACAGGGTTAGAAGTGATATCAACTACAGGAGAAATTAAATAACGATTGCTTAGACTAGGAAAATTTTCTTTGGAGGATTGTTTTAATGCGTATTCGTTTTACAAATCTATGCAACTATGCTTCACTTCCCTTCATCAATATAATCAACTGATAACTCCTCTCATCTCAAGCCCTTCTTCATATATGTATTTTTGATCTCCATAATCTTCTTTTCATGACACATGAAACCCAACCCAGCACATCATTTTTGCACTCATGGGAATTGAAAACCTCCTCCAGTGTTTTGTGTTGTGCCTCCCTTGGGTGGGCTAATGGCAATCCATAGCAAGGAAAGCGTTATTGCGATGAGACCCGACCAAACAAACACAATAGTTGGTGTCTTCCCTCTCCTTCCCATCAAACCCTTGGCAAAAGGATACAAATGAGCCAACACCCAGAAGCTAAAAAATGCTCCTCCAACAAACTTACTCCACTCGGGGGTACTGCTATAAATCGTCCTTGAAAATGCAACAGCAATACCGACTATATTCAACATGGCAATAACAATAGGAGGAATCATCAATGAGGTCCACTTGACAAGGTACAAATCTGCATAACCATCATCAATGTCCTCTCCCCCTGACTTTGAAGTCAACGTGAAAGAGATTTCTATGCCTGCAATGACTTTGAGAAGGCCTTGAACCACAGCAGCCAAGTGAGAACTGGTTCCAGAAATAAGCCAAAACTGTTCATTCCTCCACCACTCTTCCAATCCCACACCAGACCATTTTACCTCAAGAATTGCCAGCGTGACGAGGCATATTGTTATAATGAGCAGGTAGACTAAGAAGGTGACATTTAGAGTTTGGACAATGAATTGTCCAGAGAAAAGTGAGAGTGCAGTAAGGAAGCAATAGACAATAAGGAACACAGAGGTGAAAGGGTAAATGCCAACGTTTAGGTAAGCCATACGCTGGAGAAACTTGAGGCGCTGAGAGCCAAGCAAGGCATTGTTTCTAGAGAAGAAAATCTCAACAGAGCCAGTGGCCCAGCGAAGCACTTGGTGAAGTCTATCAGTGAGGTTAATTGGTGCTGAACCACGGAATGCATCACGCTTGGTGATGCAGTAGATGGAGCGCCACCCACGGTTGTGCATTCGATACCCTGTCACCACGTCTTCAGTCACTGAACCGTAAATCCAACCTACCCGGTCACCCCATTCCGTCTTGTCCTCATACCTGCATAATTGAACAATTAAATTAACCATATGCATTACTATAGCTATGAACAAAAAACCTCTCTATCCCAGTATGAACATTCCATTTTATACTCCCAACTACAATATACATGCATTGACAATTGACATACCAACAAGATATAACTGAGACAGCCTCGGCAACTATAGCAGCATCAAGTGGCTCACGTGGGACTCTAAGAGCACCAGGAGGTCGGCCATACTTGATACCTGAATGATCGGCAAGGGGGCGACCTTGGTACTCAGCTATTGGAATGGATTCCGCAAGTCTTGTAGAATTTCCAAAACGCTTGGGAAGTAGATTCAACTCCAACTCAGGATCAAACTCTGTCGACTTCAAAGCTTGAGTCTCTGTCTCTGAGTCGGTCTTATTGCCAATCTTGTCAACTTGTGGAGGGTCAAAACCATACAGTGCAAACCGTCTAAACATGCAGCCTGTTCCCACATAAACTGGGCCCTGTAGTGTAGTACATAAAAACATCCATCTTAAGTTGCCTGGGAAAGTAATTGATGCCTAGAGTTTTAAGATTTTATTTCTTAGGCCCGACAGTGTATCGAATTTTACATCATTTATAATTTTAAATGACGTGATATTAGATATACTTTTAAATAATATGAACAAAATAGATCTATTTCAAATGGATATGATGTTTTTATACCTGGACACCATCGAGGGCTCGCATGTTGCCATCAAAGAAGACTGTATTATGATTGGCATACCGGTCAGAAGGATCAATGCCTTCAAATCTTTGTGGGAATTGAATGTAGCAAATGTCCTCACCGCCTTGGTCCATCATGAAGCACATTCCTTCGCGAATAGCTTTGCAGTTGTAGATGTAGTGGTCACAGTCAAGGTTGAGAATAAATGGGCCATTGGACAAAATGGCTGATGTTCTTACCAAGGCGTTCATGGCACCGGCTTTCTTGTTATGATCATAGCCTGGCCGCTTCTCACGTGATACATATACAAACATGGGAGCCGTATGTCCACATCTGTAAAGTCTATTATATTATCGTCTACCCCTCCCATTAATGGCTCATTTCTTGGGGGCTTCAGCATCACCTGTGGATTATATAATATTCTTTGGTCACATTGCATAGGCTTGTTGGTGCACAATTAAGATTTAGTTAGGCATCAATTAGCAATTTTACTATTATAAAAGACTTACAAATTGACATGACAATATATATGATTCGTATCATTTAAATTATATAACAGATAAACGTTTGAATATACATTTTTGTGATTAAGTTTATGTATTAAAATTTGTAATATCCTGGCAAAAGCCTTGTAGCTCAATTAGTCGAATTTTCATGTTTACGACGTAAACGTTTAGAGCTCAAATTCCACCACCCCAAGTATCAAATAAAAAAAAAAAAAAAATTGTAGTATTCCTCATGTATATACCTGAAGAATTCCTGCATGGTCACCTTTGGAGTGTTCACTGGCAGGGACAGCCCATGTGCCAGGCCAATGGGTAGCATCTGCCATCCAAGTGGCTTTCTGGACCTTCAATGGCTCCGAAAGGTCAGGCCCGCTCTCCCTCATGAGCTTCAACATCTTCATTTCCTCCCTAGCATTGAATGCATCTGATCTCCTCCTAATCGAGTCTGGGAGCCCATTAATTCTTACTTTGAACTCATCATATTCCCTCTTGATCTTCCTCCTATCCTTTACAAAATCAGGCCTACACTTGTTCCTGGTTGGATCAACTTTCAAGCTGAAGTAGCTTTCAGGATTTCTTGGCTCGATATCATGTTTTCTACAGAATGGAACCCATAAATCAGCAAAACCTGCAGCCTCAGCCATAGCCTCAAAGGTGAGAAGGGCACCTCCATCATCAGAAATGTAACATGCAAGCTTCTCTACAGGGTAATCAACAGCTAGAATTGAAAGGATAGTGTTGGCAGTGACTAGAGGTGGTTCTTTTTCAGGATCAGCAGTGGAGACAAATAGGTCTACACCAGGAAGGTCTGAGCAGCCAGTGGGATTTGATGGTGATGGTGTGTCAAACTTGTCATGAAGGACCTGAAGATCGGTTGAACGGTTGATGGGGCAGAGCTTGGGAATTTGGTCGAGGATCCAAGAGAAGGCAAACCATATCTCACACACCACTGACATGAGCCACAACCACACTGCATCCTGATTTGGATGTTTTATCCTCCATTGCAAGAAGAAACATAGCACCACCAGCCGAACCAAAATCAATAGCCTGGGTCATATATATTATTCATCTTTAAGTTAAGTACCGTACAACTGAGTGATAATGAATTGATGATAAATAATGTAAAGAAAAAATTTAAGTACATAAGGTACAACACTTAAGGTCCATTTGGATTGAGTGGGTGGGAGGGGGAGTAGAGTAGAATAGAGCATAGTAAATTTAGACAAAAATTAGTCTATTTTTAACCAACTCTACTCTACTCTATTTCACTCCCCCTCTTTCACTCTCAATCTAAATGGCCCCTTAAGCAATTACTGTATCTAAGATATATAACCTGTAAGGGCTAATGATGCCCGCTGAGATTGGCCATTTCCTACTTAAGGGCTTCCAAGGCCTATCCATTGATTCCATCATATCTCCCTCAAATCTTTCATCCTCTTCATGCCCGTATGTGTCATCTTGGGGCCAAAAAGCATTACCAACCCCATAAGTACCCTTTGTCTCAAACAACCACGGGTTGTTATCAAATTCTCCCATTTGGTTCCTCTTCATCATAGACATGTTATTAGCATCCCTTTTTAAGCTGTCTGGGGCTGACAATTGCAATTCTCTACTTGAAAAATCTGGTGCATCATCCTCATAATCCCTCACCTTGCAAGGCTCCTTGGAATCTGGACATAGACCATTTTCTCTTTGGGCATCTATGTAGCAATCTCTGCAAATGGTGAACCTAGACAGCACATTTTAATTTTTTTATAGTTATTTTCAGCTTTCACCTGAAGTCCTTTTGATATATTTGAAATGAGTACATAGTTTGATTGATTAGTCACGGAATATTAACAAAGAATTCAAAAAAAAAAAAAAAACAGAAAAATGATCAGATGTATCACATACCTACAATCACAGGGATTACATTAGCTCCTCTCTCATCCTTCATAACCGTGCCATCACAAGTAGGCATAGAACATGCAGTGACCTTGTCTCCTGCCATTTGTGGGTGACTGACCTCTGAGTCCATTGGCTGGTTGTCAGGCGTGGGAGGAAGGTGCACTGAGTAGTTCATGTAGTCCCCTAATATTTCTCCAGACATATCAACGTCTTCTCTTGACAAACTGACATACCTCCCACTCGAAGTTCGTCTTGCAAATTTAACAGTTTGCCCGCCTGAGTTTCGGTTTCCACGGGAAGTATTGGAACCCCCACCAGTACGCATAGCCGTCTTTGATGGCTGTTGGCTGGATAGTGATGCCATTAGCTAGTAGTAATATTTAAATCTGCCTACCAATCACCTCTCCCAAATCCTGTAAAAGTGGGTTAGCAGTGCTGCTTACCCTGCCTGATTTTATAGTTCAACAACATTTGCAATAAGACGTACCACTACTGATGGAATCCAAATTCTGAAAGAGATTTCAAAGCTTCAAAAGGTGAAAGCACCATACGCTATATCATCAGTTTATGAAAAAGACTAGATGGACCATACTACGTACAAGGCAGAGACAAGTTTGGATTTTTAAGAAATGAAAGTAGTACTGCATTCATATGTCTGAAGAATGGTAATGGAGGCAATGTCTCTAAAATTGTTGCAATAGAATGACACTTTTGAGGATGGCTGTAATTATTCGTGAAGTTTCTTTCACAACAACAAAGAGATACAAATGGGAGGCACGTAGGAACTTTTATTGGAGAGAGAGAGATCCCGTATCTTACAAAGAAGGTTGGAAAATGATTGATTCCTGTATGGTGAGATACTTCCTTTGTAAATGACTATTTTTGGGGTTTCTTAATTACATGTTGTAAGGATTGTGTTTCTGGAGGGAGCAAGGTTGTTTGAATACTCTCCTCACGTTCTTATAGTATATTCGGCATTCATCACTAATAAACATTCAGTTCCTTAGTTGCATATCACTTGGATTCCTTTCCCTCCAATAATCATCCTCATCTCCATCATGCCAAGTCAAAGTGAAGGACAACAGATCAGGACCTACCATACTGTAGACCCCATTCATTTGATCGAATTATATAGTTGAATATTATTTCTTTGAACTATCCGATATGAATATGACTATTATTCTTATAAAATCATTTCAATATCAACAGAGTTTGGTTCAAGTATGTGTAATTAATATTAACCATTGCTGATTTATATGGAACTCTAATCATCTAGCTGAGTGCCAAGATGGTCTAATGGCCGCCCTATACCTTTATCTAACGTGGTAGTCATATTTGGTTAAATAATTGGAAAAGGGAAAATGTCTGAAATCTTAAAACTTGAAAGATAAATTAATAGATTGTTTTTTATTTTTATTTTTATTTTGGTAATGAAATGAAACATTACATTACATTACATTTTGTAATGTATGTTTTTTTGTAACAAGATGGTCTAATGGTTTTTTGTAATGAAATGAAAAAAAGAAACATTTTATTTGTATTGGTTGAATGGCCCACATAACATTTTTTTAAGGTAGACTAGGGAAACACATACAAAAACCTTGGTAGATTTTTGATTCCCCTTAACGTGGAAGCCTCTTAAGCAAATAAAACACATGCACATAGCTTAACATACAGAATGTAATCAGTATTATTAAACTGAATGATGAGTGCAACAGAAACTAATCTGCCTTTACTAACTGCATAAACCCTTGATCGACTTGATTGGTAGGTAGTATGATTCCCAATTTTTTCTTTTCCTTTTTATGAGAAGCGGATTCCCAAATAGATGAAATAGAGAAAAACCTAAATTTAAGTATAAATGGTTAGGAATTAAACCAACTTTTTAGATCTGTGATCGATGAAAGATGGAAAAAAAAAATCCCATGACATAAGATTTATATAGTTTGGCAGTTTGCTTATGTCCACGAAGTGACTATTTTTGTCAATTTTAGGGGAAAAAAATACAGAGGTGGCAATTACAATACATCAATTCATCAAACCCTAATATGAAGCAAAAGTGTATATGTATCTCAAACAATGGATCTAAAATCTAGCCAAGCCTCCGCTTCATGGACTAAAGTTTAGAAAATCTCTTATTTAAAACCGTAATACTTTCAAGTCGGATTGGGTCATAAATCGAATCAAACATAACCTAGCTCCACATAGCCTAGCATAAAAAATTATCAAATGAACATCTATATATATATATATATATATATTTAAAAGCTGAAGCGTAACATTTGTTACTACTACTCTACTGTTGCACCACATCAGCAGGCAAGTCATCCACTTATTTTCGACACTTTCTCTCATCTGACATTTACACTTCCTCCAACATTTCTCCCTCACTTTTACTTTTTTATCTTTCCACTACTCTATATCATAAGGTTACAATTCCTCCATCATTTCATCTTCCTTTTATTTTGAATCTTCTTTTCTTCATTTTATTTACTATAAAGTTGCTATATTTTTTCATTCAATCCATATTTTGCCCACATAAAAAAGGTAGACTCTCTCTCTCTCTCTCTCTCTCTCTCTCTCTCTCTCTCTCTCTCTCTCTCTCTCTCTCTGTTTATTTCTTTTCATAGATTTTTAATTCTTTATTGCATCTTTACTTTAGGTTGATGACTTTTTGTATTGAATTCTACTTTGGGTTTATGAGTTTTATTTTATTATGTAGCATGATTTGGATAATTTGGTGTTTGCAACTATACATTTTTGAGTTAATTTTTAAATATTTTGGAAGTGAGAATTTGAGGCTATATCAAAATACAATCTCATGTCTATGTGTTTGAACGTGCCTTTCAATTATTTAAGTAATATCAATCCTAAATTTGTGATAAGATTTGATTATCATGATAATCTTCTTAAGAGAATGGGAATTTTTTTTTTTTTAAAGTAAGAGAATGAGAAATTTGAATCATTAATTTGAAACTTAAAAAAGTTTATTTGTACCAAAAAAAAAAAAAACATAACACACTATACCAAAAGTTTGAAGAATATAGATCACTTCAATATATATATATATATCGATCAAACACACCTAAAAAAACTTTCAAAATAATAAAATGACATCTTTATAAAGTAGAAAGATGGAAAAAAAAAATAGAAATAATTAAATTTTTCAGGAGAACAAATTATCTTTAATAAATTTTAGAGAATAAATTATACATTATACAACATTACAAAATAATTATATTTTTCATGCATTGCGTGGGTCTACAATTAGTGTAAATTAAGAAGCATAGAACACGAAATTCTAAAGAAGACAGCCTCCCAGCTCACTTTCAATATTTTTCAAGTTTCAACACTTCAAAGTTCCAGTACCATGGTCCATGCATGTTTTCCCACTCTTGGGAAGTTGGGTTTTCTTTTCTTCCCAAGATGGTGGTTCAGAAAATTTTTTTCCTCTATTTTTGTTTTATTTTCTTATTTTGCGTGGCAACAAGTGAAATGGATGTGCTGGCAGCTGGTTAAAAATCAACCAAACTCTTTCAGTGCTTGCTCTACCCGGATCAAATAGCTGAAGAGAATAGAACAAATGATACTAGGCTTCCTATTGAAGAAAGCTAGTACTGAAATGGTTTACAGGTTGATATAACTAGCCTACTAGATAATAAACAATTTAATCAATTTGCTCTTTTTCAGTACTAGCTTTATTTTTGCATACTTTGGGTTTTCATCAGTCTCCTTTAACCTTTCTGGAAGAATATAAATGCTGACTGTGTGAAATTAGCCATCACGAATAAAACTCCAGAAAATGTGCATTTGGAAAATTTACCACAAATGTAAAATTTGATAAAACAAGAAAAGGAAAAAAAAAAAAGAAAAAAGAAGAAGGAAAATCTGTTAACAATTGAAAAAGAAGAAAATAAAACAATGTCATGATATTTTGTACATAAATTGGACTTACAGATACGGAGGATTTTCCATGTCCTGTGCTCCAAATTAATGAGGCTCACATCACATCCTCACAACTGAGGGTCATGTTCTATATATCACCATAAAAAAAATACATTCTATATATATCACAAGTTTTTCCCTCAGAAACATGTTTGTCCTGATAAAATATCACAGGATTTCATTCTACTCTCTTCCTGATTAATATTTAATGCCTGCAGACCATTGAAATCTTCATCTTCCCCATATATATGATCATCTCAACAGTCAAAACCAAGATACATATACCAACATTCTAACAACAAACATCTAAAAACACCCCCTTCCACTTCCAACTCATCTGACACAGAGCTCTCACTTCTGCAAAGTCTGAGAGAGGTGGTTGATAATAGCAACCCCCTTATAAGAAAAACAATACTAAAATGGTGGCCTAGCTGCATTGCCACTACCCCAATTACCAAAAGCATCACCAGGGAAGGCTGTATAATTTCCCATGCTCACCCCCAAATTATAAAAAGGAACACCACCACTGCTGCCACCGCTTCCTCCACCACCCAATTGGCCACCGCTCACTCCCGAAGTTTGTGAAGCTGTAGGCTGTACCTGCACTCCTGACTCTTCCTCCTCCAATGGGAACCTATCATACACTGCATTTGCAAATGATGCAACCATCAAAAGCACAGAACTTGAAGCTGTCAAAGGTGACACCACGCTCCCTCCCATGACTTGTCCTTGCCCACCTGCCAAAAAAATAGTCAAACCACCAGCTCCCGGAGGAGCTGGTGGTGGCAGAGCTGTCCCAGTCAGAGACAATATGTCAAACCTCCCATGTAATGTTACAACACTCCCAGCTGGTGATGCTGGCTGTCGCAAAGTTACATTGGTGACAGAACCACTGCCACTAAGGACACAAACTCCACGGCCGCGGCGCAAGGCGTAATTTGAGACTGACTCAACTATGTCTGAACCTGCAGAGACTTCAAGTACATGGGATTTCAATGCATTTGGGCTGTCCTGGGTGATGATTATCGGTGGCTTGGGCTTGTTTTTGGAACCAGCAGGACGGCCACGAGGCCTGCGACTAGAGGTTGCTCCTGAACTTGTAGTGGGGGCATCAGGGTCCGTACTAGGTATTTGCTCTTTCTCTGGAGAGTGTTTGGAATCTGTGAGTTGGGGCTGTGATTGTCTTTGTAGTTGAAGCTCTGGTCCCAGGAGCTGGTGGACATAGCGAGAACCTGCTGGTTCTAAGCCACTCATCTGCTCAATCTATTTCTCTCTCTCTCTCTCTCAAACACTCACTACCTACTTATCTATATTAGCTAGTAAGAAGATATGACTATGGAAACTGTTTCTAAATTGTTATGGAGCTAGCATTTCTTCTACTCTACCTGTTCAGATTCGCCATGTTCATGAAAATAAAGAGAAAAATCAAACTAGCTAGAGAACTAAGTGATTTAGCTCTGTGAGAACTCTAGACTAGAAAAGAATTAATGTCACTTTCCCATTCACAATATGAGCCGCTATCTCTCTACCTTTTCAAAGATTGAAGATTTTGACCCCAAGGCTTATAACTAGAATCAGAGGAGTTGTCCACTTACCTAGAAGAGATTTCCTATATAGGTTTCTGAACTGTTTGAGTCGGACCCAAGTGAAACAAAGAAGGGAAAATAAAAGGTTAAGATTCAGATCTCGGAAGCTAATTGATATGCACCAAGAAAATGCTAGCTGTTTAATTCTTAGAAATCCCTAGTAGTAGCAGGTACATTCTGCATTCATGAAGTTGCTTGCCCCTACCCAGCTTTAGATCTTTTCAGGAACGAAGCAACTAGGACAGGTAGAAACCTAGCTATAAAACCAAGATGGCGAAACCCATTTGGTTAACAAAGGAGAGATGTAATATTATAATATTCATGAAAAGCTTGTATGATTATATTATATGTATTAGAATGAAGTTTAAAACAATGTTCTTTACTTCTTTGTAGCACCCTACGTTTTTGAAAGCCTGAAACTTAACTTCAGATCGAATGAATTCAAAGCGAGGAGTTTGAGGAAATGAATTTGTGGAAAGCTGAGAGAGAAGCTGTTCTTTTTCTTTTTTAAGTTAGACAAACTCATTTTCTTTACATTAAATTAAGAAAAAGAAAGAAATAAAATAAAGGAACGTGCATGCATATGCTTTCGTGTCTGTGAAGGCAGGAGTCTAGGGAGAACCGAATCAATGACAGAATGCTAACTCGTGGAGGTAAAAGGCTATACATGAATTATGCTGCCCTAACATATTGCAGTATGTAATAATATGGTTATGGTTGTGTTAACAATTTTTGACTTTTTTTAGTACAGTTTTTTGTCTTTTTTTATAACTTTATGTCATTTTTTTCAGTGTGGAATCAACTTTATATGGAGAAAAAAAATATTAAAATAATTAAAATAACTAATTTTATGTCATTTTTATTTATTTATTTATTTATTTTATTAAATTAGACCCACTTTAGTATAACCTTAACAAACACTTACGTTGTAATTGTTAACATTTGCCATAAAGTTATATATATATATATATATATAGTAGAAACTTCTTCCCAGAAAAGTTTGGATGCTCCTGAATTTTGCTTCGTTAAGGGTAAAAGGCAACACTCAGGGATAACTTAGGAACTCCATGGCTCACCCTTTTATGTATTCCTATATATGCTGCCTAAAACGGCTTGCATTGCACCATTTACAAACTGGACTTTGTAGAGGCCTGCTATCTGCTGATATATAATGAAACCTAACTTTATGCTCTTATATTTAAGTGTGAATGGTATGTTAGGTTAAGTATTTCAAACAATTAATTAGCCTCTTTTTTGTCTCTTTAACACCAAACTAATTAGGAAATTAAAAGTTTCCTTCATTGCTTTACATTTATTCTTGGACATTCTTTGATTTCTGAAAATGTTAGGGCTCATGTGAGAATGAAAAAAGCTTTTCTTAATTAAGATATTAAAGATGTGATGGGATGTGTGTATTTGATTAGATAATTAAACAACTCACATACACACATCGCATCGCATCACATCTGTTCATATTATAGTAGTAATAATTATCGCACATTATCATATATACTCGGTGTAAAGTGTGAACATCCTTAAAATATTGTGGATATTTGACTTTATAAAATGCAAACATTATGCAAACTTTTTTTTGGGGTAGAAAACATTGTGTAAACCAGTGTATATCAAGTAGTGTAAAACAACAAATAGTGTAATTATAGAGAGTAGTAATTTTCTTAAACTTTTGTACCTGGACATGCCTCATTATGATGGAAGATATTATAAAAGTAAAATGATAAGCTCAAACCAAGCCTATAAGCAATATGCAAACTTAAGCTCTTAAAAGTCTAAGAGCTTGAGCTTGGCTTGGCTCAACATAATCCATTATTCAAGTCAAGTTCGAGCTCAATATTAAGCTCTTGAGCTTGAGATCCAACACAAATAAATTATCAAATGCTTAAATCTCCCACAATTAAGTAAAAAGAAAAATAGCATAGTAATTATGTCATGCTTCTAATCCCACTTGTGATTAGCAATTCTTCAAATTACATGCTATCATATGCTAAAAAAACATGTCATTAAGTAAGATATGAGTTTATTTGTAAAATTCATATCATGCTTATTTGTATGAGTGCTATTGTTTACTATTTTGTTTATAAACAATTTTTTCGGCTTGAGCTTGACTAATTTATTAAAAAAGTCTAAAATTAAATATCAAACTTAGCTTGTTTATAAACAAATATACATTAGCAATCTTTTTATCAACTCAAACCCGAATGGTTAGCTTAATTCATTTACAACACTACATTTATATAACCATACATTTTCACCATAACCATAAGCAATCCACAGCAAGGGCGGATCATAAGTACGAAATTCAAAGCGATTGCTTGAAGCATACTCTAGGTACGTTGTGTTAAACTTTGTTTCCACTAACAACTTTGTGAAAGATGAAGCCTCATCTTTGTCCAATTATATTCATCCTGCAGCATTTTTTTGCAGCATCTCTTAACGATATCCATGGAAGCAAGAGTACGATTTATTTATTTATTTATTTATTTTAAGTTATTGGTTGCTAACAAGAATTTTCCCTTAACACGATTGAATACCATGCTCTTAAGACCTTTAGTTTTTTAATTATTTACTTTTATTTTTACTATTTTGCTAGCCAGTCCTGTAACCTAATTAGCAAAGTTTCTCATTGTGTGTGTGTGTATAATGTATATATATATATACTAGCATTACTCCCGTGCGTTACATGGTTTTGGCTATAAACTTTTAGAATAATTTTATTGAAAAATAATAAATTAATAATCACTTGAGTCTAGATCATATAAATTGTATATAAAATATTGTTCTTTGGATTCAAACAATCACACAACATATTTATATGAAAAAAGTTCCTGAATTTAATAATTAAAAACCTAAGGAAACTTAACCATAGGTTTTTCATTTGCCAAAATATTTATAGTACATCTAAAATGTGTTATGCACTTGAAGAGTATAGACTACATGGTATTTTGTTTTTTAAACCTTTAAAGAGTTACATTTTGATACACTAATGGCCTCTTCTATCTAAACTGGATCACCTTAAAAATGAGTGGAGAGTCATGAAAATTCAATATTTAAGGAGTCTTAAGGGATAAAAAGGATATAGACAATTGTTAGAAAAAATTATTAGTTCAAGCAAATAGTTGCATGATCATATATATTTAATATTACTTGCTAACAGCAATCTTGTGAAGGAATATGTTTTTGATATTTATAACATGCTATGTTAAAAATATTTTTTTTTCATGAATACTATTCAAATGTGTTGTGGGTGATAAATATAGGTTTGCATATTGATATTTGTAAAAACCAAAATAAAAATTAATTACAGTGAAATTTAATATAATAAAAAAAAAGTTACATTTTTATAATATTAGACAATTTCTTTCACACACATATAATATCATTAACAAAAAAAATAAATTAAAATGAGAAATAGTAACATAAAAATTTTACTACACAAGAAAACTAATTTAATCTAATAACGCACACATAAACATAGCACAAATACAAATAGAACTCTTGTTGTAGGAGAGAATACAAAATTTGATAATTCTTAAAAAATATTTATAGAGGTTTATATAATAAATTTCATGAATTTAAAATTGCATTTATGAATCATAAGCAAAACCTTCATATAAAAAACAAAAACAAAGAAGAGAAATACATACTTGTAATAGTTTGGATAGTATGTTTGATAAAAATTTCTACTATGGATTTCACAAACATCAAATTGCCTTAAGTAATAAGAAAAAGAAAAAAACAAACAAACAAACAAACAAACAAACAAAGGAGAGTTAGATTTCTAAACAACATAGAAATTGTAAGAGAATGAGAATTATTGATAATGGGGGAGAGAGAAGAAGAAGAAGTTGTGCCTACGAATATATAAAAATACACTGAAAAACAGAATATATATATATATATATAGAGAGAGAGAGAGAGAGAGATTCCAATTGTGAGGAAGTTAGATTTCTAATCGTTCTAGAAATTATAAGAAAAGAAGGATTAACTTAGGAGGTATGTTTATTAAAAAAAAAAAAAAAAAAAAAAAAAAAAAAAAAAGGTATATAGTCATTGAACGTAATGTATTAAAATTCTTTTAATTTAAAAAAAATTAAAAGAGAAAAAGAAAAAGAAAGAAAGAAAGTAGACGTGAATGACAATAAGGAAATAGGATAGAAATTATTTTTAAAGTTATAATCAGGTTAGAAGTTTAAAGTTATCCAAAGAAGAAGAAGTTAAACTCAACATAACTTTATCCAAAAAAGTAAAAAAATCATAGAAGAAAAGTTGATAATAATAGAATTATATCTATAAATTTTTGCACGTGTAGTATGTTGTTGTTGTTGTTGTTGTTGTTGTTGTTTTTTTTTTTTTTTTTTTTTTAATTTTATTAAGATTTTTTAATAAAGGATTAGATGAAGAATTTGAATTGTAATCAAATTAAGATAGAATTTGGATTGTAATCAAAGTAAGATTTTTATCAACTTAGAAATTATAGGAGAAGAAAAATTATTTCTATTTTTCTTAAAATCTTTAAAAAAAAATATGCAATTTAGTGAAGCCGCTTGGTGCAATCACGACTTCTATAAGCCCAACTTTTATTATATAGTATATGATATATATATATATATATAGGTAGGGGGGGTTAAATCCCGGGCTCAACCCACTAAGAATGGGCTAAGAGAGGAATCCAATACAATTAATTTATAGAGATGGGAATGCAGAACAACTCTTTGATTCCCTAAAATCGCGGCTTAATGATTAAAGAAGTGGAAGGTGAGACAGAGATAACACTTAGCATAAATTAAACAACAAAAAGAAGAAGATTGTTATTTAATTTTATCCTCGGGCTGGTCGAGAAACACTTGCACTTAAAGAAAAATACAACTTTTGTATGGCTCTTGTCTATTTCTCTCTCTCTCTCTATCTCTCTCTTAACTTTTTCGATCCCCTTCTTAAGTGGGATCTTCATTCCTTTTATAGCCATTTGAATTGCATCCCAGCCTTCCACTTAGAGAGCTGCTAATCTTTCTTTGGATACTTGTACCATCATTACCTTGCTGGTGGTGGTAGAGTAGGTTACAAGCTGTGAGGGCATTGTTCAAGAGTCATTTTGCCATTAGTGTGGCAGGTTGAGTTGTTGAAGGGCATTTAATGCGAAGGTGATGAATACTTAATCTGGAAGTTTCCTCCCTCTTTTATCCGTACGTCACCATGGTCCTCCTCGGCTTTCAATATCATAGCTCTTGCAGCTTACTTCTTGTCTCTCGAGGGGAAACTGCTCCTTGGGCAAGCTACAACCCTAGGTTTTTCTGATCCGTCGAGTACCTAAATTGTCTTGATTGGGCTGAGCATGGTTTGATAAACAGTTGGGCCTAATTACTCCTTGGGTTGATCTTGTCAAGGGCTCATTATCTTCGGGCTCGTCCCCCCACCCCACAATATATATATATATATATATTGGTTGAGTTCAAGTTATACCTAGTGTAATTCTAAGCAATTGTGCGTGCTTAAAATGGATGGCTGGTGGGCTTGATCTCTACATGGGCTCACAATCTATTTGTTTTGTGGGCTTTTTTCTTTTCCACTGAGGATGATTCTATGCTCGGTAGGCCCAAATACAACTTTATTTCCTCAAGCCTTTCTTTCTCCCTCACAGGATCACTCCTTCACTCCCTCTGAGTGTTTGCTCTCTTCTTTTAGTATTCTTTCCAGAATTGCCAACCCCCTTTCCTCATTCTCCTCTCTTATTTATAGCTCAAGATTAGTGGAAGAGTTATGATTACTTTTGTGGTGAGTGGAAATGAAGGTTCAATGTTATTACCTTTAAGTAGGTGTTTAGTTGGGAGTAGGAGACGGTAAGAGTGGTATTGGAACTGGTTCCCACATTAGAAGATTTGTCCAGCAGCGATACTCCCCAGGCAATGCCAAGCATCTTGGTACTCACCTTCTTGGGAAATTGCATTCCCCGACCAGGCAGGGTCTCATCCCCGCTGTTCATGTCATAATGGCTTTATTANATATATATATATTTCAAATTCATTGTAGTCTGTCTAAGATGGGAGAAAACCTCTGTTTTTCCAATCCAAAAAAAAAATAAATAAATAAAGATAACAAAGGGGATCAAAATTGACTAAAAGATCAGCTCAATACCAGGGCTATATTAAACCTTTTTGTTAAATTGTTTTCCATAAAGTATGAAAGATATATATATGTGTGTGTGCACGCGTGCCTCCACTTTACTACTAAATGAATTATTAATTTACTAAAAAAAAAAGAATTATTATTTATTAAAAAAAAACTTTACTAACGTTCCTAATCGAAGTTTTTATTTGAATAGAAAATCCAAAGTGGTGCCATACTTTTTTGTTGCTCAAGAAACGTGGTGGTGCAAATTATAGAAATGTGTGTTTTTTTTTTTTTTGTCCCTTTTTTTTTTGGTTGAATTATAGGATTGTTAATTCTCTTCTAGCAAAGCTATCAATATTGCACTGCATGTGACTCCCATCCATCTTTAGAACTGGACCAACAAGAAGAGGGTTTCATCGGTGGTCACATAAATCACCACTTTTTTTTTTTTTTTGGGTAGAAACGGGAGGTCTTATTTAGTTTATATAGAGTTCATACAACAACATTATAATCTGACCTTCAGGCACACAGTCTATTATTTCCGAGGTTGGCCAAATCTCTTACAAAATAGTGTTATACAAAACTGGGACAGGTACTATAAACAGACAAAAGATGTTGGTAGGTTCCTTGCTTCTCGCTAGTGCATCCGCACATCCGTTTGCTTCATGGTATATATGACGCGCCTACACCTCCCACTCTTGCTCCATGAGGCTCCTGCAATCACATATTAAAGACATCACATCAAGATAGTAAGTAGCATATCTATTAGTTAACCATGATAACATTGTAATAGAGTCAATCTCAATCTAGATAAACTTAAAGCCCAATCCCCTTAAGCCCATTGTTCATAAAACCTATCACAATGATGCCACGTGTACAAGGCCTTGTACTTCTTAGGCCTCAGGCCTTAGGGTAATGTGAGTGGTTGTGTGCGCTATTGGGCCTACAAACTTGACCCGGGAAAGCCTTGACACCCACCCAAAGCCCAAAAACCATAATAAAGCCATTATACAATGAATTTGAAATATATATATATATATATATATACACACTCTACAGGTGGTGGATGGGCTACCAAACAGGCCCTAATGCATTGTGTTTTCTTTTGGATCTGGATTGAGCTGGCTAGGAGTTGCCACAGACTATATATTTTGATATTAAATAATTTGGTTGTGTGTTGGATGGAATATTCTCACATTAATTATAGAAAGGGTCAATCCTCCTAAGTTATATTAATTAAATATGGGAATGGTGCAGTCTATTCGTTCTTTTTCTTCTTACTATTTATAATGATAACTTCAACTTAAAAGAATCTTTTCAGTGTTGGAAACTTTAATATATATTGGGCCACAGATAGAGCTGATGATGACAAGATTCTCGATCTATCGGCTTATTGATTAGCAAATTAATAAGCGTTGGCAAATTGCATGACTTCTGCAGATTTCTGATCTAAGCAATGTTGGTAAATAAAATAAATAAGAGAGAAAAATTGACACAAAATTAATGTGATTCAACAATATTCTGTCTATATCCACGAAACTAGCTAGCTAGTGACAGCACAGCAATTTTTATTATATGAAAACTAGTGACTGCAAATTTTATACTGTCCAAGAAAATGTGGACTCAATATAATATATAATATATATATATATATTATGGTATAACTTGATAGATTGAAATTCCCAATATAATATAGTACATTTAACAATATAAAACGCCATAATTTACCAAAATCTACCAACCATATGAACAGGAACAGGCAAGGCCACGTTATACCTGTTGGTTGGCTGTTCATGAACTCAATCGTGTTCAATATTAATTTAATGATCCCTTAATTAACTTGCTTTTCATTTATATGTGAATTAGAAAAAGAGATGGGTGCCTCGATGACCTTTTTTTGAGAAGACAATTAAAGAGTAATTTCTTCTTTTATTTTTTCAACGTACGTGATCATTTTATTATCCTGATCCTGCAGTGCAGGGTCGATGATAATAAAGGCAAACCTTATCTAATACACACAGTTATGGTAAGACGTGCAAAGCACATGTATGTGGCTCTTCTTAAATCCCCCAAAACAAGACAACAAGGCATGACTAGTATCATGGGACTGAAGTTGAACCCTTTTTTATTTTTTTAAATTTTTTACCATTTGCCTTGAAGTTAGGCTAGATTTTGCATTGTACTCTTGCCTATTTTCCCCTGCGTTACCATATATATGGTGTGCACTAGAACTACCCTTCAAGCGTTTCAGTCCACTTTTTTTACTGTTTATTACTGTTGCAGCTACTATTCATTAAACAGTAGCCGCAACATTTGACTTTTCCACACAAATTTTACTGTTTATGGACCTACAAATTTAACTTTTTAGCAACCTTTTCATTAAAAATGGGTTCCACTGTACTATTTACATATTTAAAAATTATTTACTACAGTATTTTTCAATTTTTAGTTTTCAGTTTTCAGCTGTCTCCAAACAGACCCTTAACCCAAAAAAGCAAACGCTGAAAACGCTGGTATCCAAACTCACGCAAACTATCATATTCTAAGAATGTCAGTAAAAATAATATATGTAGAATTCTTTAGCAAGTGTGAAGCTTTTGAACATCAGTTTTATTTCAGTGTGCTTGGAAAATATAATTGCATAAAGTAGGTTGATTTATAATAATGGCTAACGGCATAATGTATGTTTATTTATCTGTAAGCTCTTGTACCTAATCTGCTATATATATATATATATATAGTACATATATGACCGAGATATGGACTAAGTAAAATTCTTACCGACAGTTTGTGAGAGATTTTGATTCTGTTATTAGTTAAAAGTTAGTCTACATATGTTAATATGTGTTGAGAACTATACATATTGGTCCCTTTATGTAGACATAAGGTTACTACAGTGTACT
Organism: Quercus suber; assembly: GCF_002906115.3. Taxonomy (NCBI): domain Eukaryota; kingdom Viridiplantae; phylum Streptophyta; class Magnoliopsida; order Fagales; family Fagaceae; genus Quercus; species Quercus suber. The sequence continues at coordinate 523,303 of NW_027069708.1, read as the reverse complement.
ACGAGGGTATATTTATTGATATACTGAACATAGACAGCTATGTCTTAGGCTTTTGAATCGTTACTGTATTCTAACAAGTCGAGTTCTATATGTATTAATTTTAACGAAAAGTAGAGCCGACATGTGAAATTGCGATGTGGTGCTTCAAATCATGTATCATAGAAGTACATGGATATTGAGATATAGATGAGTTTAAATAAAAGTTAAAGTTTATTATAAAATAATAATAATAATAATAATATATAATAACGCACCTTAGATACAGATGGTCTGAGGAAATTCATGATTTTGATGTACATGAACCACTTTGAAACCATTAAGAAGATTTTAAATTTCCAATCTACTGCGTAATTGGGCCACGATTCACCAATATGGACCCACCCTTTGAAGCATTTTTACAGTTAGAGAATCAGATTCTAGTTTTTTTTTTCCTCCCTTAGGTAACATTTGCAAGCCACATTTTCATCCACAAAATGTAACCAAACTTGATGCTGCGAATAAATTAGATTCTATTGTGTGGACAAGAATATCAGTCCTGTCTGTTGCCTCTACAGCAGAAAAGCTGTAAGATCGTGGTATTGAAGTTTGGAAGTTGGTTTATTGTTAGGGTCAAACATGTGTATGCCGGCCAATCTGAGTTAATACGCATTTTTGTTGTAATTGAGTGTCCAAGAATGCATTAAAGAACTCCATTGAAGGCACACAAAAAACCTGCTAAAAAAGAGTGGCAAATCTACTGCCACGATACCATACTCAACTCCATATGCTTAATCTATAGTTAATGAACCTCTATTTTGGAGAAATTATAAAATCTTACGGTGGACAAGTGACGTAATTCCCTATTCTATTAAAAATCTCTCACTTGTTAAAATTGTTGAGTTAATTTTTTTTTTTTTAAAAACAGAAACTGATTATTAACTTAGCAATTTTAAACAAGTAAAAATCTTGTTTTTACGTGAAATGATGGACGTGGTCCACAAGAGATATCACTGTATAATTTCTCCGATTCTTGGAAATCCTATTGTGGCCCATGATGATTTCGTTGACTTGGGAATCATACACTAGGCTACCCAAAGGTCTAAAAGCCTATTTTATGGTCATCATCAAAGAGAAGAACACTATACACTGAGAAAAGTTGTTGAGATATTAGGCACTTGGGGATGATGAGGTGTTCCTTATTGCAAAGACATTTGTAACAACACCTTCAACAGTTAGAATTATTAATGGCGTGAAGTCGGTCATGAATTGGAAATTTCAGCACACTGAATAGATTCACTTAGAAAGTAGTCCAATTAGGTTAGAGCTACGCTTAGGTAACTCAATTAGGTTATATTTCTTGCACTTGTATCTTTAATATATTTTTCAAGTTGATGATGCCCTTCAAACCACCCATTAGGTTTTTTTACTATCAAGGTTTTCCCTATCGCAACCATATGATCTGTGTTCAAATTTACTATCTACTACATTTAGAATTGGCAATATGGTTGTACCTGTCACTAAATTAATTGGACATTTGCATAATTAGCGTAATTAATCAACTTGTGTAATTGGTTAATTTAACCAAATCAATTTAATCCAACACTAATAATTTTTGCACTTCGTGTATTTTAGTTGTTGTAGGGATAAGAGGCCCAAAAATATATGTTGGGCATTGGGCTTGTCTGAGGAGGTTCAGTGGTCTGAGGACAGATCGACAATAAGGAAGATGTAAGATTTTGAACTTCACAACCAAGCTATGACTGTTAAGGCTAGGGGAGGTATGCCGATGAAGAGTATCTCCTCAACTAACGAAGTAGAGGTCAGAAAGCGTGTTCTGTCATCCAAAGTGGTGTCCAGGAAGTTCTATTGCTAAGGATATGCATTGTGAACGTACAGGACAAATAAAAGCTGGAAAATATCTAAGGGAAAGCTGCTACAACTGCATTGAATGTTCTGCAACCAACTNCTCAGAAAGCGTGTTCTGTCATCCAAAGTGTGTCCAGGAAGTTCTATTGCTAAGGATATGCATTGTGAACGTACAGGACAAATAAAAGCTGGAAAATATCTAAGGGAAAGCTGCTACCCTGCATTGAATGTCTGCAACAACTCTTTGGCCGCATTAATGAGGAAGTGATACTTGAACATAGTTTTCAGTCTTATAGCTACTCTCCAAAGATTTCAGGAAGGTACTATGTAACAAGGATCAAACCAACAATCTAATTTACAGTGGATGACAAAGATGAAAGAAAAAGATAGTATAAAATAGAAGGGAAGCCCTGAGAGAAAGGGATTGGAGAATTAAAAAGAGTAGTAACAAAAACTGTACTTGTAATCAACTTCAATTATATATAAAAACTGATCTCCTCGGACTGTGCAAAAAAATTTTCTTAGATAAAACCAGTTTATTTTTACTTTATCGTTATTGGGATCCACTATAATCATTATCCAACTCATTAAACTTAGTTTTCAACTTACTCTTTACAAATTTATTGTATTAGACACTTTGGGCCTAAATTTTTTTAACTTTTGGGCTTAGAACTCAATTTGCGTCTTTACAGTTGTAAATAGTTATACTATGGATTTTAGCCGGCCATATGTCTATTTCCCTTTCTCATTTTTATCTGGTTTAGTCTGTTTAGCTTCAACCTAACCTGTAATTAATATTTAAAAAAAATCTAGAGATTTATTCTTTTCTTGGCAAGAGAAAGGAATTTGTTAAAACATTTCATTTCAATAGATTGACAAGAAGGATCGATATTATGAGGTTATATCTATATATGGCATTGGAACCACATAACTAATTATTTTTACCCAAAAAAAAAAAAAAACACATAACTAATTACACATAGGTAGGTACATTGTATTCTAAACGCGTGAAAAAAAAAAAAAAAAAAAAAAAAGCAAAACGCAACGCAGACACAAAACGTGCCAGCCAAATGATCTCTAAGTCCCACGACACTGTTCACAACCCAACCAAAACACAAAAACACGCATACTAATGCATTTTTGGGTCCCACGATACTATTTACACAATTAAAAATTATTTTATTAAAGTGTTTTCAATAATAAATTTTCAGTTTTCAGCAAATAAGCAGTATCTAAATACACCATTTGTACTCAAGGCATTAGAATAGTGAGAGGTAAGCCAAAAAGGAAAATGAAAAAATGACTAGTCTAAGACCAAGATATTAACCCCTAATCCTATATTTCATTGAGTTTAGTTCAGATGCGTAAATGAGAACAAGCTACACCAGAGAGCCTTAATCAAGGTAAATGATATATTGACTCACAAGTCGGTAAGCTGCAAATTCATGTCATGCATTGTGAAATACAAATGTTTACACATTGGCGAAGTCCATGACCTCTTAAGGAGATAAGGTCCATGTGGGATCCACATACCTTCATATAAGCGATACATGAGAGCTTGCGAGTTTGGCAGGAATCTCTGCCAGATCTTATATTGACAATGGGAACATAGGTGTAAGAAAAGCAATGTCAAAAGGGCGCATAGGTGTAAATATTTGACTGGCTTCGCACATGTAGGGATTGACCAGAAAGCAAATTCTAGGCCATAAAAGGAGGGTTTGGACTATTTCATTATACAGAAATGGATTTTTAACTAATAAGAAGCTTTACACATATAGCAACTGATCAGTGTTCTCTGTGCCTATTGCGATTCCATCACTTGTTAGAATGTGGATGCAGAGATGTTTCCTATTGCATGTATGTTCATACTCGACAACTACTTTATTTTATTTTTTTTGGTCAAATACAACTACTTTATTACTATTATATCAATATCACTTTTGACTTTAGTAGATGTGAGAGCTCTGTTGACAGTGTAAAACGTTTTAGTCGTTACGCTGTCACTAACGTATGTACAGGACGAGCAGTGCTAAAGACATCAAAAATCCCACAATTTTTTACACCATTTACTCTGTGGTGAGACCCATTATTTTACCTCAATCACTTACAAGTTATAACTCAACTCACAAATTGACGAGTTCTCGGAAAAGTTATGATTTTTTTTTTCCTTCGTTTGCCTTAGGTGAAATCAGGTTTATGAAACTGGGGCATTAACTGAAAGTCATAAGATAAAAAAGTTGAGTAGACGAAGTATGGTCAATAAGGTGGTTGTAAATTTATATGGACGGTCACAATTGGTGGATGCCACTTTCTTTTGATTCAGTCAACTAGCCTGCGGGCTTGACTGACATTTTGCCCCACACGGTAAACAATTTATGTATTTGTTTATTCTTTATTGAATATCGACATTTGTTCTTCTTTCTTTTGATTTGGCCATCGCTCGCTTGCATTTTCTCACAATTTGTAATTTTACCTAACTCTTTTAAGTAATGTCTGAATCTGGTAGACCAACGCTTTCAGGATCCATCCATACGAAAACGAAATTCCTATATAATTTCAAATTTCAAAGTCCACATAAATTAGCAGTAAAAATACTATATTGCTGCTATTTGGAATGTTTCTCCAAACTTTACAAATCAATATAATCTCTCTTTTTTCAGTCCCCATTTTACCGGTTTCCTGCCCTTGTGAACTCACAGACCATTATTAGACTCAATGTTGCATTAAAGTTTTAGTTTTTGCCACCCTAACCTTAATACAGGAGCTGTTGACTGGCTTTTTGGCTATATTTGGTATAAGCAATTTCTAACTTTACTGGGCTACCTTAAAAAACGAATGTAAACGTATTAGATCATCATGAAGTTATAATATCAAATATCTCATAATGCCAAAAAGACACCGTTTTTTCATAATATACTTGGTAACAAATTGTGATGGGAGTAACATTATTTTCACATGAGCTCTTGGTTGACACTATTTTGATCATGTATCAATGACAAAACACAATTTGAAAGTATTGTGGGTTATTGCTGTGTTATTAAGCATGGAATCACCTGAATCTGCAGCCGATGCAGGGATCAGTGGTAGGTGCAGAAGCTGGAATCTTGCAGACACTTTGGAAACAATAGTAAGGATAGTCCCATTTTAAAGTTACCAAAATCTAATCCATCTATTTTTTGAAATAAAAGGATTAGATTTTTTTTTTAATTTAAATTATTAATGATTGGATAAAATCCAATTCACTCCTTTTAAAATGAATAATATTTTAGTCAGTTTTGAGAACAGAAGAGAAGATTAAAGAATATCTTTTTCTTTTTAACTACGTAAAGATATTACTACATAAATATCCCATTTTCCCCTCCGGGGCTTGAACCGAAGGTCCCGCACTCCACCATGCACTTAAAGCACGAGGGGTACTATCCGGTTTAACTCACCAAGTTAAAAGCAAACTTTTAGGTAGTGAAACTTTCGGTTTATTGGAAAATTAAGCGCCTTTTGAACAGTTAGACTCATAGTTTCGCATGAATCAAATAGGGTTGGGGAAATGATTTTCCTAGTACCTGGGTTGGGTTTTGGACAATCACACATGATCCGATGAATGATAGACACAACAGTGAACTTGAGCGAGTAAACTAGTAAAAGAAAACGACATTCATTTACCTGGAATCTTGGAGAGTGAACTGCCAATTTTGCTTTCTATGACGTGCAAGTTTAACTGCATTAAAATGGCATATAAAAGTCTTCCTCAGCTATCACTCTCCTATATTTTTTGCCAATTGGCCCAATATTACAAGAAATTTTCACTGCATTAAAATAGCATATAAAAGTCTTCCTCAGCTATCACTCTCCTATATTTTTTGCCAATTGGCCCAATATTACAAGAAATTTTCACTGCATTAAAATAGCATATAAAAGTCTTCCTCAGCTATCACTCTCCTATATTTTTTGCCAATTGGCCCAATATTACAAAAAATTCAAATTTGGCCAGAGACACAATTTTCTCTCTTTAAACTTTCTTGATAAACAGACAAGAACTCAACACAATCGAATTGTTATGAAGTAATACTAGAAATTATACGGCTATTATGGTGGATCATGTTACTTGTTTACTATCCCACTAAAAAACTTCTAAATGTTTAAAATTGCTAAGTTAACCGTTAGTTTATGTTTAAATTTATTTTATCATAAAATGACTTAGCAATTTTTTTTTTTTGGAGAGATATGACTCAACAATTTTGAATAAATAAGAATCTCTTAATAGAATTTTAAATAGATGGAAGTATTTTGATGGAATTGTGGAAAGTGACAGGTCCACCTAACACATAACCTTACACATAGTAACAGCAAAAAAATTTCATCATATCACACAATTTTCTGTTCCTTTATGAATATTTTAAGGTGCAAGAAACTCAAGTAAAACAGAACTGAGTACAATCTTCAAGGAATGAAATGATACTAAAGTTTTCCATCATATTACACAATTTGCAGGTACTTTTGTTACATAACTTGAAATTAACAAAAAAAAAAGGGGTGGGGGGAACAGAATTTAAAAAAACAGACAAACAGATTTCTTTGCTGCTTGGGTCTGCTATGTATTTTATGCTGTTCAATTTTCCAATCATGTCCCTCCTAGTCTCCATGCCTAATTGACAGTTGATTTGTATCAATCTTAATTTTCCATGTTCCTGAGGCCTTTTAACTTTTTAGCCTCAAGGTTGGGGGTATTCTTATATCTGTTTCCTTTAAGAGGAAACTTTAGAAACATCCTTGCTAGACCTATTATATTTCATATGGCTCCTAACAAGCTGCCCTGCTGCCAGAGCAGACATAAGGGAGAGCTCCCCAGCCAGCACAGAACCAGCTACAATGGTGGCCAGTAGCCTTGCGTTTGATCCTGCTGATTCTCTGTTTGCACCTTTCACCCCAAGCAGATTCAAGCATGCTGACTGAGAAGCAAGCTGGGTACCTCCACCAACTGTACCAACCTGCAAAGAAGAAAGCCATGTGAGGTCTCAAATATTATTGACCAGCATACTCTCAGCACTATTAACACCTAGATACCAAAAAAATTGAGCAAGACATGTGATTGAAAGTGATTCCACAAGCTACTATATATATATATATATATGGAAACAACTTCTCTCTCGAAACGAATGAAATACTTATACTATTTGGAATCCAAAAATCCTAACCTATGATAGTGAGTAAAGATTAAAGAACTGTTTCTGTCTTTCAGATTTGAAATCAGGTGGAAAATCAGAAAAACCATCTTTTCCTTTATGCAAGCCTAAAAATTTGACCTCGTGATGGAAATAGTGTTGATGTGACATGAAATTTACCTCGATAGAAGGCATAGTGACAGAGACGTGAAGATCCTGTCCATCATTGACAGCTTCCATCATCGTGATACAGTGAGAGCTTTCCACGTTCTGTGCTGGGTCTTGGCCGGTGGCTATGTACACGGCAGTGACAATGTTACTAGCATGTGCGTTGAAGCCCCCAAGAGCTCCAGCCATAGCTGAACCAGTCAGGTTCTTGAGCATGTTGAGCTCCACCAAGGCCGCCACATTAGTCTTGAGCACCTTTTTCACCACCTCACCCTTTATCACACACTCACAAACCACAGACTTGCCTCTCCCCTCAATCCAGTTCACTGCAGCTGCCTTCTTGTCCGAACAGAAGTTTCCTGCAAAACCCAAGTTGAAAACAATTAATTCAATAATGATGCAGACCCAATTGAATTCAACCACATAATTATACTGTACCTAAGTTTTAGCTGAAATAAATCAATCATACAACTAAAGGTGCAAACTTCACAAATCCAATTTGGACTTACCAGAGATGCCAATAACGTCCATGTCCGAGAAATCATTCTGGAGATAATCCAAGACGTTTTGGACACCTTTGGAGATCATGTTCATGCCCATGGCATCACCGGTGCTGCAAGTGAATCTCATGTAGAGATTCTTGCCAGCAATAGTACACTTAATATTCTGAAGCCTAGCAAATCTGCTGGACTTGTTGAAGATCATAGACAAGTTCTCGAAATTGTTGGGGTTCTCCAAGAAGAACTTCAAATGAGCAGCCCTTTGAGCTGAAGCGAACCTAACCACAGGAGCTCTGGTCATACCATCCTTCAACAAAACACTAGTGGCCCCACCTGACAAGTGAATAGCTTTGCACCCACGGTTTGCGCTTGCCACCAAGCAACCCTCTGTGGTAGCCATGGGAACAGAGTACTCAATCCCATCCAGCAAAAGTGGTCCAGCAATACCAACTGGGATCTGAACATAACCCACTGGCATCTCGCAGCACTGGCCAAGTATAGATTCGTAATCGAACCCCTCCAGAGGTAACCCATTTAATGATTTGCCAGTGAGTCTCTGAAGCGCCTCGCGTCGAATCGCCGCGGCCTTTTTACAATCTCCGAGTTTTGATTCGAGAGTGTAAGAAGGCGTCGATCCTTTCACGACTGAGTTGATGATCTCCTCATCCTCTTCGCTCAATACCGTAGGTACCAGGGAAGGAGGAGAGACGATTTCCTTGTTTACGATCTGAGGAGGTGAGCAATCGAGGCCAGCACCACAAGGGACTTTACGAGAGTCTTCATTAAGAACGATTTCGTCTGTGCTCTGGGCATCGTCGATTTCGTCCTCGTTAGGCCAGAGATCAGCGGAAGGTCGAAGAATCGACTGGACAAAATCAATTCCGAAGAAACCAAGGAGGTAGATGAAGGAAGCGATGAAGGCGAAAATGGCGACGATCTCAGACAAGTTAAGGACATGAAGAGGGGTGGAGTTACGGATCTTCTCGCGCCAGCGAGTGAGCAGGAAGTAGACCACAGAGAAAAACAGAGTGAAGAAGACTGCATTGGTGAGGTAAAGTGGGAGTGGCAAAGCGTCTGAGGCCTTGAGCTCTTTGTCATTATGATGTTGATGTAGACCCACTCCCATTTTCATTTTCATGTGTGGTGGTGGTGGGGGGCCGGTGGTGGCTTTGGAGGTCGATCGCCGGCGGGAGTCCATCGAGAAATGGACGAGAATAGAAAAAAGAAACCGCCGGCGGCGAATCCAAAGGGAGGAGTGATTGGTTTTGTGATGAGAGTGGTAGTTGAGTCTGAATGGATGAGCGAGTGTTTAGGGAACAAGAATGGAGAGTTATTTATAGAAATGATTGGGTGTTTTTGTTGTTGTAGATGTTGTTCGTCATGTCATGTGTAGACCTCACACGTACGAGACACTATAGGTAGCGTAGGATCTAGGAAGTACCTCTTACTCCGAAAAACGAGTTTACATTATTTTTTCACACGTGTTCAACAGAATGAAAATTGGGGGGGTGTTTGAGTCAAAGCCTTGCAATTGCAATTAGTCTTCCTTTCTTCTTTTCTTTTTTTTAATGGGTGTAATTAGTCTTTTCAACTCTCCCCTCATCTTCCTCGCTCTCACCTACCACCACGTCAATGGAGGAGTTTGAGTGTAATCGTTTCATTAGATTTAAGGGTTGTTCAGTTGTTTTAGTAATGCTATTTCTATTTTTTTAAAATATATGTGAGTAAAAAAAAATATAAAAATATATATAATATTATTTAAAATCGAAAAATATGTATTTAAATACATGTACTAAATAGCCATTTATTTTCTCTAACCCCAATATTATCCCTTTCTTTTCCCTTTTCCTTTCTCATTGCCATCGCTTGTATTTTGTCCTCCTCCTTCTCCCTTTTCTCTTTACAAATACAACTAAATTAAAGCATGTTTGTTTTTCATTTCTTGTCTCACAATACCAAGATAGAAATATGTTCAAACTTCAAAGCTACTCCTTCTTTTCACTTTTATTATATATAATTGGGTCTGGTTAATGTGTGCTCTTACGTCATCCATTTTTAGAAACATTTTTTTGAGAATTGAAAAAGTTGTCAATATTTTTTCAATTCTCGAAAAAAAAATTTTCAAAAATAATTAATTATTGTGTGCCCTTGTGGCACACATTAGCAAAATCTTATATAATTTATAATTTGTTTTGTTGATAATTATATTTAACTTATACTCCCTCCGTCCCAATATTTTTGTCCTGTTTGAAAAGTCAAACTTTTTAAGGGAACATCATTTATTATCTTGTCTACCTTTTAAAAATGTATAAGTTACCAAAACTACCCTTAAAAAAATTTATTAAAAATTTGAATTAGTAAATTAATAGGGGTATAATAGGAACATTAGTAAATTAATGACTTTTATTTTTAGAAACAGGACAATATTTTGGGACATCTCAAAATGGAATAGAGGACAAAAAAAATGGAACGGAGGGAGTAATAATTTAAGGTGAATATCAATTTGATTCGAACACCTAGTTACAACAAAGTTGCTCATGCTAATATCTTCGTCACACACACGAGATAATAGGGATTACACATATCTAAAGAAATAATCATATACTCAAAAAGATCTAGATAATCTTGTTTCTTAAAAAAAAAAACAAAAAAATAGCTAATGATTTTGGTTTAAGGGTAAAACAATAAGTTGAATGCATAGTGTTGCCTGGAGAAATCTCCTCATTTTATTACTTATATATTGATGTCAGATCTTTTCATTAATACAATATCTTGACGTAGGATTTTTTAATTAATGCAATTAATTTATCTTTATTACTTATAATTAATTACTATTAAAAGGTCATGCTCACATTTTTTTTTTTTTTTTGCAATTACAAATGATGTGATAATATAATTTTCTTCTCTACTAAAATACCAAGGATAAAATTTATTTATTTTTAATAATTTGAAAGTTACAATAACAAGAGAAAGAACATTCAAATCCTAGCTCTCCTAGTAAAAGAGAGTAGGTTATGTCATTGAGTTATAAAGATTGTCGTTTTCAAAGATAAAATTAAATGACTAGCATAAAACACACGCGCACACACACACTATTATAATTTGAAAATGTTTTTATTTTTATTTTTATTTTTCAAACAAATAAAAAGAATAAACTTTAGAGATAAGCAGTAATTGTAATTTCTTTTTTGAATGTGTGTTTGAAAGTGGTGTAGTGATATAGAGAAAAGTTTGGGTAGGATTAATAAGATGAACGTGAGGGGAAAGAAGGCTAAATTTTAAGAGTTCTCTTAGTTTTCTATTATTTTTTTATTTTTTAAATTATGGGTGTTTTACTTTTATTCAATGAAAAATGAATAAAAAAGATTAAATTTTAGTAAATAAAAAAAGAGTCAAAATTTGGTAAGGAGCCATGTTTTACACCATCCAATAAAGAGATTGTCATATCAACATTTTACTTAAAATTTAATAAATCCTACCACACTTAATAACATCTCAATAAACTCCCAATTTAGTTGGATTATATATGGATATTAGAATTGATTAGGTGTGATTGTACTTATTCTTAAATATATAATAAAATGATGTGGCATGTTAGAATTGGAGGGGTAAACATGGGTTTTACACCGCATTCTTATATAATTTAATCTCATAAAAAATGAACATGAAGGGAAAAAAAAAATCCTAAATTTTAGGAGTTCTTTTTTTGAATTAAAAATGAAATTTATTATTTGACAATTATGACCCTATTTTTAAGAGAAGTTACATTTCATTAACATAGACATTTTTAAACTATATAAAAGTCCGGTTCAAAGAGAGAAATCCTCTCTTATATAGTATATATATATATATATGCTTTTGGCAAGTGAATAAATTTGGTAGGAAACAAAGAAGAGTAATTTATTATTTGAAACGTTTCTTCACACAATATTGAAACAATACACATTTACATGAATTATGGTTAGTGAACGGATTTTGTCTTCATACAATTTATTTTGACTAGTTTGTTTTGATAACTACACATTACTTAGTTGTGGTTAAAGCCGATTTCATTTACCTACCCTTGGTTTGAAAGATATCAATTACCCATCCAAAACTAAGTCCGTTATGCAACCATAATTGACCTCAACATCTTCCGTTAGTAAAACACTTTTAAGACATAAAATATAACACAAAACGAATTGAAAACAAACATACATAAATATAGCTCATTCTATCATTTTCTGAAACTTTTTTTTTTTCTTTTAGTTAATTTATTTATGGGTTTTTATTGAACTTATTTCAAAAAAAAATTAGGTTGGTAGTTATTTATTGTAATGAAAAAAATAAATAAATAAATAATGTCAACAGCAGGTGGAGATATTGGAGATATTCGAAAGCTGATCACTCTATGCTTGGCTGATAATTATGGATTTGTATTAATTATAGTACTCGTATAATCTATCTTAGGTGATTGAACATGAGATCAACCCATAAGAAGCTTATTATATATAAGGTTTGACTTACTTCCAGTACTTTTTTAAGTAAAATTTCTTTTTATTTTAATGAGAAACTGTCACATTATCCACTAACTAAATAAAATGTGGAGATTAAAACTCACTATCACTTGTCATTGTATATTTAAAACAAAAGGATGTGTCTAATTAAAAATATATTGAGAGTAAGTCAAACCCTTATATATATATATATATATATATATATATATATTTTTGTACGCTTTTGGCTGTAAGTCAAACCCTTATATATATATATATATATATATATATATATATTTTTGTACGCTTTTGGCAAGTGAATAAATTTGGTAGGTGATAGGCCAAAAATGTATTAACCCATTTTGGCAAATTAATCAAATAATTAGCCAAGTGAATTAATTAGATTTAATTATATGCAATAAGCGTGGTAGCACAAACAAATCACCAACTAAATTAAATGCAGTGGAAAATAAATTTGACACAGGTGATTTATTTACGAATGGGGAAAACCACTGAAGCAAAACTCTTCTCCAAATAAATTGGATTATAATTTCAAATTCTAATTCAATTTTCTACAAGCTTTACCTATTAATATACATATAAATGATTTATAAATTTGAATTTTTTTTTAGTTATATGATTATGTTTTTTATGGTTTATTGTATTGGACTCCTTGTTTTCTACACTAAATTAACTAATTTGGTACAAAATTTTTAAAATTTAGATTAGATGGGACACGTAGCACAAAATTAAATTCTAATTGAAATTCAATTTTTACAGTGCAAAATTCTAAAATTTAGATTAGATGAGACACATGGCACAAAATTAGACTTTAATTGAATTCCAATTAGAAATTTAATTGGATTTTCTCTCTACTTTACCTATTATTATATAGATAAATATATAAAATCTCCAAATAGCATTATAATAAAGTATTGTTTCCAAAAGCCATATTTTTCGTATGGTTGCTTATTTTAATCCTCATACGGGATTTAAGTTTCATTTATACATTTGAATATTGATATTGTTAAATTCAATGGTTAGTTATGAAGCAAAAGAGTTGTTAACCATAAAAAATATATATATATATATATGTGTGTGTGTGTGTGTGAGAAAAGGGATTGACAATGTTTCATAAGTCAGTGAATATGAATAGAAAAGGGGATACAAGTTTACTTATAAATCTATTTGTTGTGCATTGGGGGGTTACCGGTGTGTTGTTAAGAGTTGTTTGCCGATAGTAGCAAGTGGTTAGGGGTTGAATTACTCTCTCTCTACTCCCCCTACCTCCTCCCTCAATCCAAACGGGGACCAATTAGTTTTTAATGTAGGCGAATATCAAATTTAATGAATAGATCCCACCAAGAATGTAAGAGGAGGGATCACTATTTTTTGTACTCCGGGAATATCTAAAAATTACTCCTCCTCTACTCCCCTTACCTCTTTCCTCAATCCAAATAGAGACCAATTGGTTTTTAGTGTAGGTAGATATCAAATTCAAGTTATTTTATTCGACGATAAAAGACTTTAATAATTGAATTTACTTAATCTGCACTTTTTTTTTTTTTGGAATTTAATTATTCCAAATTTATGGATTATGGGCATATTTCCCATTCCTTTTATGTAACAAATGATCCATCGATGAATTGATGTATCATGTATGGATTGGTAGCGGAGTACGACACTCAATTATTGACTAATGGGGATTGTAGCAAGTGGTTAGGAGTTGTTTGCCAATGATAGCAAGTGGTTAGGGGTTGAGATTATATTTAGAGAAACATTTAAGAGAGAGAGAGAGAGAGGAGCTTGAGAGTTTACATAGAAGTGTCTAGGTGACATGTTCTTGTTTAGGTTATTTTTGTGGTCTTCTTAGTTTTTGTATTAGGTGTTAATGTATTATTTATTTTGGCACAAAAATTTTAAAAATTTAGATGGAACACATGGTGCAAAATTGAGGATCCAATTAACTCACTCGGCCACTTTTTTTTTTTTTTTTTTTTTTTTTGATGTGTGGCATAAAATTGAGAATTCAATTGAAATCTAATTGGATTTTCTCTCAGTTTCACCTATCATTGTATATTTAAAACAAAAAGATGTGTCTAATTAAAAAAGTATTGAAAGTAAATCAAACCCTTATATATATATATATATATATGCATGCTTTTGGCAAGTAAATAAATTTGGTAGGAAACAAAGAAAAGCTATTTATTATTTGAAATGTATCTTCACACAATATTGCAACAATACACAGCATGAATTATGGTTAGTGAACGGATTTTTTCTTCATACAAATTATTTATTTATTTTAATAACAACACATTAACTAGTTGTGGTAGGAGCTAATTTCATTTACCTACCCTTGGTTTGAAGGTATCAATTACCCATCCAAAACTAAGTCCGTTATGCAACCGTAATTTACCTCACCATCTTATGTTAATAAAACACTTTTAAGACGTAAAATATAACACAAAACGAATTGAAAACAAACATACATAAATATAACTCATTTCGTCATTTTCTTTTAGTTCATTTATTTTATGGGCTTTTATCGAACTCATTTCAAAACAAAATACTTTGGTAGCTATTTATTGTAACGACAAAAATAAATAAATAAATAAATAATGTCAACAGCAGGTTGTGATTATATTGGAAATATTCGAAAGCTTATCACTCTATGCTTGGCTGATGATTATGGATTTATACTAATTAGTACTCTCAAAATCTATCTTAGTAGATTGGATATGAGATCAACCCATGAGAAGGTTATTATAATTTATAAATTTATAATATATTGATTATTAGCGGTGGGGACATGTAGTGAATAAATCAATATTTTAAGATACAAATTCAAATTAGAAAGGAGAAAGAATAAAAAATAGCGAAAGCCAATTAGGTGTTTCTATGAAGACGAAAAAGAGAAGAAGAAGAAGTTTTGAACTTGTTGATTTACTGTATTTGCTTGATGATGACTGTAGGGTCTGTTTTTGTAGCCCTAGCCCAAAGGATATGGGTTAAAGGCCCAACGAACCCAGAACAATGAATTTGTAGAGAGTGGATCGAAGGTTTAGGCGCCGGCCGGCGTTCATGAAGCATGAACTCCTTTCTCTTTTATTGAAGAAATACTTAGAGCAGTTTACAACTGGGGAATGCTCCTCGGCACATGGCTGAGGAGGCTTTTCTCCCTCTCCCCTCCCAAAACCCCCTCCTTTTACATTTTGCTCACATTTCTTATATATCCCCATCTTCTTCCTCCTGTTGATCATCTATTGGTCTTCCCCCTAACTGTCTATCCCATCAAAGGTCGTATCCGTGCTTGAGTGGTTCGCCCTGATCGATGTCGCCCTGGCAAGGGGTTACATCCCCATTAATGCGACCAGAGGGGTTAGGTGAACGTATTCAATGCCAAGGTGACGGTTCGCCCAGAGCTTGCCCTTCTCCGTACCGAGGTCTCGGATGACCGAAGATAGGGTCACCCTCGGACCCGTTGTGCGTCCTCGGCGTGGGCCATTTGGGCCTGGGTTGAAGTGGGCCTTGGCTACTCGATTTTCTGGCCCCACAATGACCATTACTATACCACCTTTTGTTATGTTTGTTTATTTTTCCCTTTTCTTTTTTCCTTTTCCATGATACGTTTTGTGGTGTGTATCCACTTTCCACTAAGCAGTGTTGTCATCTAGTATATAATATAGTTTTTTTTTTTTTTTTAATCTTTATATATTTAATGTGTGTACGTGTGTGTGTGAATTTTATTTTTATTTATTATATACTATTATCATAATTTGAGCTTGGCCGAAGAAAAACTTGTTTATGATTGTTATGCTTAAGATCAAGTTTAGACTCAATTATTAAACAAGTAAAAGTTAATAATATGTTCATACATAAGGATATAAACATGAGGCTCGATTTAATTAATTATATATGATATTATATTTTTATATGTATACTTGTTTAAAAATATACTTATATAAACTTGAGATTAAATTGTTTAAGTTTGTAAATAGGTTTATAAAGTATCAAATTATTATTTGTATCTTGCTAATAAAATAAACAGTCTCATAATTAGCAATAAAAATTCATAAATTTGTGAAAGGGTAAAATTTTTTTTAATAATGCTTTATTATATATGGAAAAAGAATAAATTATTCAAGTAACTAATGAACAAGTTCAAGTTTATTCAACAAGAAAATAAACCAAGATTGAACATATAATCTTATTAATTTGATGATAAGCTTGAGTTTGACTGGTGTTTGAAATAAATTTTTTTTTTTTTTTGGGAGCAGTGTTTGAAATAAAATTAAATAAACAAGTTTAAATTTTTAATACTCGACTCAACTTAATTCTTTTATAGTCTTACTTTTGATGGGAATATATAGTTAATTATTTTTATTTTTATACTAGTTTCTCTGCAATCACTCCCCACATAGGTTCAGAATATATATTTTTTTTAAAATAAATTTTTTGCCTAATTAGTAATTGCATAACTATCATTAAGTAACTCCATTATTATATAGTTATGGATAATTTAATTTAGAAAATAACAACTCCTCCACTAATTTTATCTTTTTCTCTCACTTTCCTACATCTAAGATTTTTTACTTTTTTTTTTTTTTTTTACCTTTTTAATTTGGAACTTTTAGCCTCACCATATTTTGTAATCTAAATTCTTACTTGTAATTTTTAACTTTTTAATGATAATTTTGTTTATAAATGAAAATATGAAACAATCAAATCATACTCCCTTTACATAACATATAAAACCAACATTTTCAAAATTTTTAACTTTTTAATGATAATTTTGTTTATAAATGAAAATATGAAACAATCAAATCATACTCCCTTTACATAACATATAAAACCAACATTTTCAATACATGTTATATAATTTTGTTTGTTTTGTGCAAATGACTGGAAATATTTGAATTTGAATTTTTAGTTAACGAAATCTATGGATAGATTTTTTTTTTTTTTAACGAATTTTTGTGCAAATGACCGCAAATGACCAACATTTCCATTTTTTTTTTAATTAACGAAATCTATGGACAGATTTGGGTATTATTAATATTTGAAATGACTAGATTTAAATATCAATTGAAATTCATCACATCACAATTGTTTTTATTTGAGCAAAATCTCCAAATAAACTCACATAATGTGTCGTTAAATTTATAACATAATAATGATTCTATAAAAATTTATTAATTTTAAAATCTCATATATATCAAAAGGCACGTTTTCATACAAAATCTTTTCATGGCTTAGCTAAGCAAGGACGAAGATTTAGAATAATTGTAACTCCTAGGCCCTAGCTAGTAGCTAGTGTGAAAGAGAGGGTTTTTTGCATAGTCAAAGATATGGGTTTCATCGATATCACGCCAAATAATACCATTTGTTTCTAGCTACCTTCCCCCATTTGTAAGATGAATTATATATCGAAACAACTAGCTAGTTGGTGGCACAAGTTTCACGCAACTCGTTCTTCTCAAAAAAAACAAAGAAAAAGTTTCACGCAATACTCATGCAAAACTTGAAAAGGAAACATAAAATGATAGGATTTTGACTTGGGGAAACTTGGAAAGAGACTTGAGATGGATATACAATAAGAAAAATACTGTGAGCGGCCATTTCTTCAAAGTCCATTTAACGAATTTTGTTTGCAATATCTACTAATAAAAGTCTCAGTTTTTATATCAAAAAAAGAGAGAGAGAAATTAGCTAGTAATTGTATTGATCAAAACATATATGCACCTAATACAAAGTATCACAAGGAGGAAAAGAAAGAAATCAAAGGAAGAAGAAGAATAGAAATCAATACTCATGCAAAACTTGAAAAGGAAACATAAAATGATAGGATTTTGACTTGGGGAAACTTGGAAAGAGACTTGAGATGGATATACAATAAGAAAAATACTGTGAGCGGCCATTTCTTCAAAGTCCATTTAACGAATTTTGTTTGCAATATCTACTAATAAAAGTCTCAGTTTTTATATCAAAAAAAGAGAGAGAGAAATTAGCTAGTAATTGTATTGATCAAAACATATATGCACCTAATACAAAGTATCACAAGGAGGAAAAGAAAGAAATCAAAGGAAGAAGAAGAATAGAAATTGAAAAAGCCAGTTGAAATCAAAAGTGAAACTATTTTTTAGGCTAAGAAAGAAAGAAAAAAAAGGAAGAAGATACAAAAGAGGCTTCCTCCATCACAATATTATTTTAACTTGAGCACTGAACTATAAGTCAATATATCCATAAATTAAACAAAATTAGATGCAAAACCAACGTACTAAACAATGGGCACCTTTGTTTGCTTGTCTGGGGGTCCCTTTTCTGAAAAAGACTGAATTATGAAAAGTGACTTTATTAATTACTCAATCATCAAATTGTCAACGATTGTAAAAAAAATTCATCTCCCTAGTTTCACTTCATTGGAATATTGCATTTCTGATTGAAGTGAGTTTACTCATGACTTCAAGTCTTGTACCTACCAACCAGTTCATTTTCAAGGTAGGGGGGGCTGGATCCTGAAAATTTAAAAAGTGTTGTACTTGTACAAGTCATATGTATCTCATCACACAAAAATTTTAAAATGTTGTACGTACGAGTCTTAGTGTTACTTAAGGCCAGGGTAGCTTCCCACCAAGGCCACTCTACCCTACATGGGCGTCCCAAATACATTTAATTTTTCCCCCAAAAATATGGCTCTTTCTTTTTTCCAAAATATTATTTTATTTTTTTATTACAATAAAAATACCTTAATATTACAAAATAATTCAATATATTCTAGAAGAGTATTTTATTCTAAAAATTAAGGCATCTATATAAAAAAAATTAGTAGTATTCATAATTTTATCATTCTCATGTCAACTCACAACATGTTAAACTTTCATTCTTAATTAAATAGCATCTTTTCTTTCTTTTTATTTAATTGCATCCTTTTTGTACTAGGAAAATAGTTAATTTTTTTTTTTTAACTGAATCAATTGTTTCCCTAAATAATAATAATTATTATTATTATTATTGTTGTGGGGGGTAAAAACTGAGAGCCACTTAACGGGCCTGGAGTACCGGGTTAAGAAGTATCATACTTCCGAAGATATATAGTTGGGTAGGAACGGCCCATTTGAAGGCAAGAAGCCCAGAAGTAGAGGGGGAGTACTGTCCGAAGAGACCACCACGTGTCCAAAGACGTCTCACTCTTCGGCCACAAATAGTCTTGATCAAACAAACGTGAGGAAGATCCACACAATCTTCCCAGCGATCCCAACGATAATGATAAGTTCTAGGTAGGTCTAGGGATGATCAGAACAATAAGATACCTAAAAGAAAAGCTGCCACCACCATATTTAATGCGCTGCAACAGCTTTTCTAGCCGCATTTATGTGGAGAAGACCCCTGAACAGTGCAACCTCAGCTACCGCCACTCACTAAGAACCAAAGCAGACACCTGACGTGACGTGCACTTGAGTGGATACGCAGATGAAGAACAGGTGAACGGTGGAGATGATGGGAGAGGATGCTATATAAAGAAGAAGGGTCCCTAACGAGAAGGGGGGGAAAGAGAGAGAAAAGCTTGATTGTAGCTCTGAATGTTGTAATCACTGTTCACTCAATAAAACACCTCTTCGAACATTCATTCATGGAGTTGTTTGAGCATTATTTCATGTTATCCTCACTGCAAGCAATCTAGCCCACCACCGTCTACTTCGTAACCAGCCCAGCTCTTTCGTCCACTCTCTACAAATTCATTGTTCTGGGTTTGTTGGGCCTTTAACCCATATTCTTTGGGTTTGGGCTACAAAAACTGACCGTACAATTATTATTATTATTAAACTGTGGATTATTTATTGTTGATTTTTATTCATTACTTTTTAAACTTATAACTATATTTGATAAATTTGGTAATTTATAACAATGAACAACTTAAAATTTTTAGTAAATAAATAAGCAAATAAAATTTAAGTAAAAATATAATAGAAAAATGCACAAAGTCAAATCTTAAGTACACTTTTTGTACTTCTACCTGAAATTAGCCTCATCATATATGCTCTGCATGTGTGATGAGACTCTTTTTTTATTTTGAGTTTAATGTAATTTTATAATTTGAATTTATTTATTGTTAGTGAGGTTACATAGAAAGAATTTTTAAGAAATTAAAATTTAGGATTTGAAATAGAGTAAATTGCTAAGTTTACTGTATACTAGTTTTTACGAAGAAAAAAAATGTGGAGTAAATTGCTAGGTTTAGTGTATACTAGTTTTTACAAAAAAAAAAAAAAAAAATGTATTAAATGTGCGTAAGATATAATTAAATAGAGAGTTTGTTAATTTTTAGGAAAAAAGTTTCTCTAGTACTTTTTTTTTTTAATTTTGTTGAATTACAATTTTAACCTTTTTTTTTTTTAAAGAATAAGGATTATCTAATTTGATTAGATGTATTTTTGAAATTTTTTGAAACCATAACTAATTTTCTAAATCCTCTTAATATATAGAAATAAATCAATAATAACTTCACAATAAATTATAAATTATTGTGAAATTTATTATGTTTGTAGCATTGTTTTTCTAAAATTAAAAATAAATAAATAAAAATTGCAAAGCTACAATGTTTTTTTATTTTTACTTTATACAAGATAGAAATTTTATTATAACATAATCTAATTGTATATATATGCGAAGCTCCCTCTTAAAGACTTGAACCTTGGCCCTTACCCCTCACACCTCACAACACTTATATTTATGAAGTGACCACCGCACCAAGGGAGCGCGGTGCAAAACTACAATGTATTTAAATAACCTAAAAATAGAAAGAAAAAGTCAATATCCCAAATGTCTACATCATTCAGTTATAAGTATTAACTAGTTTGGTGGGAGATTATCGATAAGTTTTTAATTAAGTAATTAAAGCAGAAGAAGAAGTCTAGTCTAATCTAATTATATATGTGTGCGAAACTCCCTCCTGAAAACTTGAACCATGTCTTTTACCCCCCACACTTCACAGTACTTATACTTATAGAGTGATCACCGCATTAAGGGTGCGCGGTGCAAAACTACAATGTATTAAATAACCTAAAAATAGACAAAAATATTCAATATCCTAAATGTCTACATCATTCAGTTATAAGTATTAAGTAGTATTTGGTGGAAGATTATCGATAAGTTTTAATTAAGTAATTAAAGCAGAAGAAGAATTCTAGCCTAATCTAATTGTATATGTGTGCGAAATTTCCTCTTAGAAACTTGAGCCCTGTCTCTTACCCCCCACACCTCAAAGCACTTATACTTATAGAGTGACTACCGCACTAATGGTGCGCGGTCCAAAGCTACAATGTATTAAATAACCTAAAAATAGACCGAAAAAGTCAATATCCCAAATGTCTACATCATTCAGCTATAAGTATTAAGTAGTATTTGGTGAGAGATTGTCAATAAGTTTTTAATTAAGTAATTAAAGCAGAAGAAGAATTTTACCTTTTCTTCCTTGTTTTTTTTTTTTTTTTTTTAAGAATCCAAACCCAAAGGCCAAGTTTTATTTCATAATAACTCAAAAGGATTACAAAGAGTCTTGAGTTACTAGGGGGCTATATCATCAGGGGAGGAATCAATTCAAAAACCTGTAGCTCACTGCCAGAAATAGATTTCTTGGCAAGAAAATGAGCAACCAAATTGCCTATGCATTTTACATGACAAAAATCCAAACATTTTCTTCATTGCTGTTACTAATGAATTTGTTTATGATAAAGATATTCGTCAATAGCCAGCCTGCTAAGGTCTGAAGTGGCTGGCGCCATTTTCTCTTACTAAGATGGTGGGAATTCAATTAAAAAAAAAAAAAAAAAAAAAAAAAAAAAAGACATGTGGCACAAAATTGAGAATTCAATTGTAATCTAATTGGATTTTCTCTCAGTTTCACCTATCATTGTATATTTAAAACAAAAAAATGTGTCTAATTTAAAAAATACTGAAAGTAAATCAAACCCTTATATATATATATATATATATATGCATGCTTTTGGCAAGTGAATAAATTTGGTAGGAAACAAAGAAAAGCAATTTATTATTTGAAATGTATCTTCACACAATATTGCAACAATACACAGCATGAATTATGGTTAGTGAACGGATTTTTTCTTCATACAAATTATTTATTTATTTTAATAACAACACATTAACTAGATGTGGTAGGAGCTAATTTCATTTACCTACCCTTGGTTTGAAGGTATCAATTACCCATCCAAAACTAAGTCCGTTATGCAACCGTAATTTACCTCACCATCTTATGTTAATAAAACACTTTTAAGACAAAATATAACACAAAACGAATTGAAAACAAACATACATAAATATAACTCATTTCGTCATTTTCTTTTAGTTCATTTATTTTATGGGCTTTTATCGAACTCATTTCAAAACAAAATAGTTTGGTAGTTGTGGGGCCAGAAAATCGAGTAGCCTTGGCCCACTCCAAGCCAGGCCCAAATGGCCCACGCCGAGGATGCATGATGGGTCCGAAGATGACCCTGTCCTCGGGCGTCCGAGACCTCGGAAAAACACGAAGACCACCCTACCAAAGGACTCCTGGAATATCCAAGGAGGAGAGGGCCCAGTGCCACGCGTTGGCAACAGAAGTACGGAGAAGGGGCAAGCCCTGAGCGAACTGTCACCTCGGCATTGAATACGCTCACCTAACCCTTCTGGCCGCATTAATGGGGATGTAACCCCTTGACAGGGCAACATCGATCAGGGTGAGCCACCTGAGCACAGATATGACCTCTGATGGGACAGACGGTCAGAAGGGAGGCCAATAGATGATCAACAGGAGGAGGAAGAGAGGGATATATAAGAAAGGGGAGCAAAGTGTAAAAGGGAGTTTTTGGTGGGGGGGGGGGGAAGGAGAAACCTCCTCGGCCCATGGCCGAGGAGTATCCCCCAGTTGTAAATTGGTCTTAGTATCTTTCAATAAAAGAAAAGTAGTTGATCCTTCATGAAGGCCGGTGAGCGCCTAAACCTTCGACCCACTCTCTACAAATTCATTGTTCTGGGTTCGTTAGACCTGGGGAAACCCATATCTTTTGGGCTACAAAAACGGACCTTACAGTAGCTATTTATTGTAATGAGAAAAATAAATAAATAAATAAATAATGTCAACAGCAGGTTGTGATTATATTGGAAATATTCGAAAGCTTATCACTCTATGCTTGGCTGATGATTATGGATTTATATTAATTAGTACTCTCAAAATCTATCTTAGGAGATTGGATATGAGATCAACCCATAAGAAGGTTATTATAATTTATAAATTTATAATATATTGATTATTAGCGGTGGGGACATGTAGTGAATAAAATCAAGATTTTAAGATACAAATTCAAATTAGAAAGGAGAAAGAATAAAAAATAGCGAAAGCCAATTAGGTGGTTATATGAAGACGAAAAGGAGAAGAAGAAGAAGTTTTTTTTTTTTTTTTGAGAAGAAGAAGAAGAAGTTTTGAACATGTTGATTTACTGTATTTGCTTGATGATGACAATTACTATACCACCTTTTGTTATGTTTGTTTATTTTTCTTTTTTCATTTTTCCTTTCCACGATACCTTTTGTGGTGTGCATCCACTTTCCACTAAGCAGTGTTGTCTTCTAGTATATAATATAGTTTTTTGTTTTTTTAATCTTTATATATTTAATGTGTGTACGTGTGTGTGTGTGTGAGATTTTTACTTTTATTTATTATATACTATTATCATAATTTGAGCTTGGTGGAAGAAAAACTTGTTTATGATTGTTATGCTTAAGATCAAGTTTAGACTCAATTATTAAACAAGTAAGAGTTAATAATATGTTCATACATAAGGATATAAACATGAGGCTCGATTTAATTAATTATATATGATATTATATTTTTATATGTATATTTGTCTAAAAATATATTTATATAAACTTGAGATTAAATTGTTTAAGTTTGTAAATAGGTTTATATAGTATCAAATTATTATTTGTATCTTGCTAATAAAATAAACAGTCTCATAATTAGCAGTAAAAATTCATAAATTTGTGAAAGGGTAAAAAAAATTTTAATAATGCTTTATTATATACGGAAAAAGAATAAATTAATCAAGTAACTAATGAACAAGTTCAAGTTTATTCAACAAGAAAATAAACTAAGATTGAACATATAATCTTATTAATTTGATGATAAGTTCGAGTTCGACTGGTGTTTGAAATTAAAAAAAAAAAATTTGGAGCAGTGTTTGAAATAAAATTAAATAAACAAGTTTAAATTTTTAATACTCGACTTAACTTAATTCTTTTATATTCTTACTTTTGATGGGAATATATAGTTAATTATTTTTATTTTTATACTAGTTTCTCTACAATCACTCCCCACATAGGTTCAGAATATATGTATTTTTTTTAAATAAATTTTTTGCCTAATTAGTAATTGCATAACTATCATTAATTAACTCCATTATTATATAGTTATGGATAATTTAATTTAGAAAATAACAACTCCTCCACTAATTTTATCTTTTTCTCTCACTTTCGTACATCTAAGATTTTTTTACTTTTTTTTTTTTTTTTTTTTTACCTTTTTAATTTGGAACTTTTAGCCTCGCCATATTTTGTAATCTAAATTCTTACTTGTAATTTTTAACTTTTTAATGATAATTTTGATTATAAATGAAAATATGAAACAATCAAATCATACTCCCTTTACATAACATATAAAACCAACATTTTCAATACATGTTATATAATTTTGTTTGTTTTGTGCAAATGACCGGAAATATTTGAATTTGAATTTTTAGTTAACGAAATCTATGGATAGATTTTATTATTATTATTTTTTTAACGAATTTTTAGTTAACGAATTTTTGTGCAAATGACCGCAAATGACCAACATTTCCATTTTTTTTTTTAATTAACGAAATCTATGGACAGATTTGGGTATTATTAATATTTGAAATGACTAGATTTAAATATCAATTGAAATTCATCACATCACAATTGTTTTTATTTGAGCAAAATCTCCAAATAAACTCACATAATGTGTCGTTAAATTTATAACATAATAATGATTCTATAAAAATTTATTAATTTTAAAATCTCATATATATCAAAAGGAACGTATTCATACAAAATCTTTTCATGGCTTAGCTAAGCAAGGACGAAGATTTAGAATAATTGTAACTCCTAGGCCCTAGCTAGTAGCTAGTGTGAAAGAGAGGGTTTTTGGCATAGTCAAAGAAATGGGTTTCATCGATATCACGCTAAATAATACCATTTGTTTCTAGCTACCTTCCCCCATTTGTAAGATGAATTATATATCGAAACAACTAGCTAGTTGGTGGCACAAGTTTCACGCAACTCGTTCTTCTCAAAAAAACAAACAAAAAGTTTCACGCAATACTCATGCAAAACTTGAAAAGGAAACATAAAATGATAGGATTTTGACTTGGGGAAACTTGGAAAGAGACTTGAGATGGATATACAATAAGAAAAATACTGTGAGCGGCCATTTCTTCAAAGTCCATTTAACGAATTTTGTTTGCAATATCTACTAATAAAAGTCTCAGTTTTTATATCAAAAAAAGAGAGAGAGAAATTAGCTAGTAATTGTATTGATCAAAACATATATGCACCTAATACAAAGTATCACAAGGAGGAAAAGAAAGAAATCAAAGGAAGAAGAAGAATAGAAACTGAAAAAGCCAGTTGAAATCAAAAGTAAAACTATTTTTTAGGCTAAGAAAGAAAGAAAAAAAAAGGAAGAAGATACAAAAGAGGCTTCCTC
Organism: Quercus suber; assembly: GCF_002906115.3. Lineage (NCBI taxonomy): Eukaryota > Viridiplantae > Streptophyta > Magnoliopsida > Fagales > Fagaceae > Quercus > Quercus suber. The sequence goes on along the minus strand of NW_027069708.1, from coordinate 497,373 downwards.
CATCACAATATTATTTTAACTTGAGCACTGAACTATAAGTCAATATATCCATAAATTAAACAAAATTAGATACAAAACCAACGTACTAAACAATGGGCACCTTTGTTTGCTTGTCTGGGGGTCCTTTTTTTGAAAAAGACTGAATTATGAAAGTGACCTTATTAATTACTCAATCATCAAATTGTCAACGATTGTAAAAAAAATTCATCTCCCTAGTTTCACTTCATTGGAATATTGCATTTCTGATTGAAGTGAGTTTACTCATGACTTCAAGTCTTGTACCTACCAACCAGTTCATTTTCAAGGTAGGGGGGGCTGGATCCTGAAAATTTAAAAAGTGTTGTACTTGTACAAGTCATATGTATCTCATCACACAAAAATTTTAAAATGTTGTACGTACGAGTCTTAGTGTTACTTAAGGCCAGGGTAGCTTCCCACCAAGGCCACTCTACCCTACATGGGCGTCCCAAATACATTTAATTTTTCCCCCAAAAATATGGCTCTTTCTTTTTTCCAAAATATTATTTTATTTTTTTATTACAATAAAAATACCTTAATATTACAAAATAATTCAATATATTCTAGAAGAGTATTTTATTCTAAAAATTAAGGCATCTATATAAAAAAAAATTAGTAGTATTCATAATTTTATCATTCTCATGTCAACTCACAACATGTTAAACTTTCATTCTTAATTAAATAGCATCTTTTATTTCTTTTTATTTAATTGCATCCTTTTTGTACTAGGAAAATAGTTAATTTTTTTTTTTTAACTGAATCAATTGTTTCCCTAAATAATAATAATTATTATTATTATTATTGTTGTGGGGGGTAAAAACTGAGAGCCACTTAACGGGCCTGGAGTACCGGGTTAAGAAGTATCATACTTCCGAAGATATATAGTTGGGTAGGAACGGCCCATTTGAAGGCAAGAAGCCCAGAAGTAGAGGGGGAGTACTGTCCGAAGAGACCACCACGTGTCCAAAGACGTCTCACTCTTCGGCCACAAATAGTCTTGATCAAACAAACGTGAGGAAGATCCACACAATCTTCCCAGCGATCCCAACGATAATGATAAGTTCTAGGTAGGTCTAGGGATGATCAGAACAATAAGATACCTAAAAGAAAAGCTGCCACCACCATATTTAATGCGCTGCAACAGCTTTTCTAGCCGCATTTATGTGGAGAAGACCCCTGAACAGTGCAACCTCAGCTACCGCCACTCACTAAGAACCAAAGCAGACACCTGACGTGACGTGCACTTGAGTGGATACGCAGATGAAGAACAGGTGAACGGTGGAGATGATGGGAGAGGATGCTATATAAAGAAGAAGGGTCCCTAACGAGAAGGGGGGGAAAGAGAGAGAAAAGCTTGATTGTAGCTCTGAATGTTGTAATCACTGTTCACTCAATAAAACACCTCTTCGAACATTCATTCATGGAGTTGTTTGAGCATTATTTCATGTTATCCTCACTGCAAGCAATCTAGCCCACCACCGTCTACTTCGTAACCAGCCCAGCTCTTTCGTCCACTCTCTACAAATTCATTGTTCTGGGTTTGTTGGGCCTTTAACCCATATTCTTTGGGTTTGGGCTACAAAAACTGACCGTACAATTATTATTATTATTAAACTGTGGATTATTTATTGTTGATTTTTATTCATTACTTTTTAAACTTATAACTATATTTGATAAATTTGGTAATTTATAACAATGAACAACTTAAAATTTTTAGTAAATAAATAAGCAAATAAAATTTAAGTAAAAATATAATAGAAAAATGCACAAAGTCAAATCTTAAGTACACTTTTTGTACTTCTACCTGAAATTAGCCTCATCATATATGCTCTGCATGTGTGATGAGACTCTTTTTTTATTTTGAGTTTAATGTAATTTTATAATTTGAATTTATTTATTGTTAGTGAGGTTACATAGAAAGAATTTTTAAGAAATTAAAATTTAGGATTTGAAATAGAGTAAATTGCTAAGTTTACTGTATACTAGTTTTTACGAAGAAAAAAAATGTGGAGTAAATTGCTAGGTTTAGTGTATACTAGTTTTTACAAAAAAAAAAAAAAAAAATGTATTAAATGTGCGTAAGATATAATTAAATAGAGAGTTTGTTAATTTTTAGGAAAAAAGTTTCTCTAGTACTTTTTTTTTTTAATTTTGTTGAATTACAATTTTAACCTTTTTTTTTTTTAAAGAATAAGGATTATCTAATTTGATTAGATGTATTTTTGAAATTTTTTGAAACCATAACTAATTTTCTAAATCCTCTTAATATATAGAAATAAATCAATAATAACTTCACAATAAATTATAAATTATTGTGAAATTTATTATGTTTGTAGCATTGTTTTTCTAAAATTAAAAATAAATAAATAAAAATTGCAAAGCTACAATGTTTTTTTATTTTTACTTTATACAAGATAGAAATTTTATTATAACATAATCTAATTGTATATATATGCGAAGCTCCCTCTTAAAGACTTGAACCTTGGCCCTTACCCCTCACACCTCACAACACTTATATTTATGAAGTGACCACCGCACCAAGGGAGCGCGGTGCAAAACTACAATGTATTTAAATAACCTAAAAATAGAAAGAAAAAGTCAATATCCCAAATGTCTACATCATTCAGTTATAAGTATTAACTAGTTTGGTGGGAGATTATCGATAAGTTTTTAATTAAGTAATTAAAGCAGAAGAAGAAGTCTAGTCTAATCTAATTATATATGTGTGCGAAACTCCCTCCTGAAAACTTGAACCATGTCTTTTACCCCCCACACTTCACAGTACTTATACTTATAGAGTGACCACCGCATTAAGGGTGCGCGGTGCAAAACTACAATGTATTAAATAACCTAAAAATAGACAAAAATATTCAATATCCTAAATGTCTACATCATTCAGTTATAAGTATTAAGTAGTATTTGGTGGAAGATTATCGATAAGTTTTAATTAAGTAATTAAAGCAGAAGAAGAATTCTAGCCTAATCTAATTGTATATGTGTGCGAAATTTCCTCTTAGAAACTTGAGCCCTGTCTCTTACCCCCCACACCTCAAAGCACTTATACTTATAGAGTGACTACCGCACTAATGGTGCGCGGTCCAAAGCTACAATGTATTAAATAACCTAAAAATAGACCGAAAAAGTCAATATCCCAAATGTCTACATCATTCAGCTATAAGTATTAAGTAGTATTTGGTGAGAGATTGTCAATAAGTTTTTAATTAAGTAATTAAAGCAGAAGAAGAATTTTACCTTTTCTTCCTTGTTTTTTTTTTTTTTTTTTTAAGAATCCAAACCCAAAGGCCAAGTTTTATTTCATAATAACTCAAAAGGATTACAAAGAGTCTTGAGTTACTAGGGGGCTATATCATCAGGGGAGGAATCAATTCAAAAACCTGTAGCTCACTGCCAGAAATAGATTTCTTGGCAAGAAAATGAGCAACCAAATTGCCTATGCATTTTACATGACAAAAATCCAAACATTTTCTTCATTGCTGTTACTAATGAATTTGTTTATGATAAAGATATTCGTCAATAGCCAGCCTGCTAAGGTCTGAAGTGGCTGGCGCCATTTTCTCTTACTAAGATGGTGGGAATTCAATGCTCATTTATTATAAATTGAGTGTGCTATTATTGAATACAAGGTGTAGTTACCTATTTTTTATATTCATTGCATTGGTCAACTTAAAATTACAATAGCACCGAATTATATAGCACGCTGCTTTGGATCTAGCAAAAAAAAAAATCCTACAATTATATTCATGTCGAGTAAGTGTACGTTGAGTTATTCAAGCTTGACAAATGAGAAATTATGAAGTGGACTTATGAATTATGGTTGGAGCATGAAGACTGCTAACTGAATCATGGACTTTTGCTTCATAATCAATTAATCCTACAACTTATTCAGCATTACAAAATGGAATATACTAGTACTAAAAAATTCAATCAGGCTCAAAAAAGTAAGTGGAAATTAAGGTCTTTGATGATGCTGTTATATTCATGTTATTAATTTCTTTCCTAGATTTTTCTTCTTTTTTTTTTTTTTTTTTTTT